>NC_068910.1:166913419-167219002 GCF_023091745.1 Budorcas taxicolor
GCCAAGAGTCTACACATTGAGCAGGCGAGCCATGTCACTACCTATATAAATATTGGCCAGAAAGGTATTATGCCTATTGTCTTTGCCTACCTCCAGCTCTTCTTATTTTAGAGAGGTGCATATAAAGAATACTGAGTTAATTCATTTAATTCTTATAAATTCATAGGCAGCATGTGTTTCACCCCCTCTTTATTGAGCAAAGAAATAGCAATGACATGATAAATCATGGCAAATAGAACCAAAATTTGTTTAATATTTATGCCTATTCTCTTTGCTGTATTCCATATTATGATGGCTCAGTTTTATTGTCAATTAGAAATTAAAATCCCACCTTGGATCTTCTAGGTTCCATGAGAGCTTCTGCAAATAGAGTATCAGTACAATTATTATTATTATGAACCATTACTAAAAATGCACATCTGAAATACTCTTCAAATGTATGTCATACTTGAGGCATTTACATGATATATGGCTGCTGCTGCTGCTAAGTCGCGTCAGTCGTGTTCGACTCTGTGCGACCCCATAGACGGTAGCCCACCAGGCTCTGCCGTCCTAGAACCTATATTTAGGCAAACCATTTTAGTCAAACCAATAAAACACACACATACAAACATACATTAATAATCAGGTTATTGCCAAATGAACTTGATGCGCCCAAAGGGACATTTACTGTCAGAAGTAACAGAACATTTTGTTCTAAACAAATGTAAAATATGTGCATTCTTCAAGGATTATTGGGATAAGATGATTTTAATTTGAATTTCATCTCTTACTCTTTTTCCCCCAGCATTGTTTATACTGATGGTATTTTATAAAAAGAGAATCCATAAATAGTGTTTTATAGGAACATTTCTATATTATCAGGGAATATATAAAAGTAAAGACAAATAACAAATGCAACCTGTCTTGAATCACATCACAATAGCGTAAAGTGTGTTTTATACTTGTGCTGATTATCCATTCATTCATTTCATTTCATATATATTCTTGTGTTACCATTGATACTATCTATTATATCATTAATGCTGTTGTTAACTGATAAAATTGCCATATGGTCTTTATGTTTTCCTACGTCCAGAGCTCATTTGACCTTACCCATGGCAAGTAACAACGGCAAAAATTAAACAAAATGGTACCTCTCATGCTTAAACAGAGAAGGCAATGGCAACCCACTCCAGTACTCTTGCCTGGAAAGTCCCATGGCCCGAGGAGCCTGGTGGGCTGCAGTCCATGGGGTCGCGAAGAGTCGGACACGACTGAGTGACTTCCCTTTCACTTTTCACTTTCATGCATTGGAGAAGGACATGGCAACCCACTCCAGTGTTCTTGCCTGGAGAATCCCAGGGACGGTGGAGCCTGGTGGGCTGCTGTCTATGCGGTCACACAGAGTTGGTCATGACTGAAGCGACTTAGCAGCAGCAGCAGCAGCATGCTTAAAACTTCTTCTCACATACATGTGCTCTGCATTTAAAAACATTGGTTATTTTCTATTATTTTAGGAAAATAAGCTCATGTTATGCACAATGATCAGCATCTTGCTTTTCCCATCTATCAATACACTGTGGAAGTTTCTATACTCCAAACAGAATTAATTCTAAGGAACAATCACATATTTCATGATCTGAAAATATTAATGCATTCCTCTCCTATTACTTGCCTATTAAAGGGTTTCCACTTTCATTCGAGCTCAACTTTTGTTGTATTTTATTTTGCTTTTGCTACTGCAAATAATGTTCAAAAGACATTCTGAAGAACAAATTACTGAGAACAGAGCTTTCCAACATTATATTTTATTTTTTGTTATAGAATCCCAGAAACTGAACTGCTGAGCCGATGTATACATGTCTAATGCAGGACTTTTTAAAATATACTTTTATTTATATACTATAGAGTCCCAGAAATAAAGTTGCTGAATCAAAGGGTACATTTGTAACAACGATTTTTGATACATGCTTTTATTTTTTATAGTATACAGCTCTAAGAATTGGTTAGTAAATATGTACATTTTATGCAATAATTTCCAAACAATGTTCTAGGAAAACCTAGATTTTGGAAAAAGATTGTTGCTCTTATTTTTTTCTGTCTTTTAAGAGGCTGAATGTATATCTACTCAGTATCTCCTGGGGGTAGGGTGGGGTGTGTTGCATATAGTCTCACTTTTGAGTTTCAACCAGAGCATATCTGCTTTTTATGCGTTTAATATATTATTATGGCAGCTAATTTTAGCTATTCACCAGAATCTGTTTCTCCTTTTCCCTGGACACACGTCAATTCTACACTTCCTAGCTTCCCTTGCTGTTTCGTGCAGCCGTCTGACACAGTTCTAGACAAAGGAATGAGAACAGAACAAATGAGACTACCCACTTAAAGCCTACCACATAGAAACTTCCCACATGTGCACTGTGATCCATCCACCTTCTAGTTGACTCAGTGGAGTCTATCATGGTGAACTTAGAAGCCATATGTTGAAGACTGAAGAAGCTCTGTTAGTTTAAGTGATTGCAGGAAGATATGTCTTCCTTCTGACCAAGAAACTCATCTTGGAAAACTACTTTTCCTAAAAAAATACCATATCATATTTGAACCTCTACACATTATGAGATCAATTTGTTATGCAGCTAAGAGTAACTTAATAATATTCACATTCCATGTAAGGCCTTAGAGTAAAGGTCTGAAGTCAGGTACCCTGTCTGTTTAATACCTTATTCAGTGCTTAATATAAATTCTAAAAAATGAATAACAATTTCTGAAAATAGTGACAAAGATGATGATTGTAGAACTCAAAAGACACAAAATACTTAAAAAAATATAAGATGATTTTTCAAGACAGAGGATTAGCAATTATTTCCAGCTTGACAACAGAAGAAAATAATGATAAACCATATATATTTTATATATATTATTATTATTTATTATATATATTTATTTATATATTGTTAACAATTATTTTGGAATTCTATAGAAGACATCAACAATTTCTGTCTTTTAATAAATTGTGGTGTAGAGGCTGATACTTATGTGATACTCATTAGTAAAATATAGGAAAATCAAGATTAAAATATGACCACTGATATTCTTTATGATACCCCTTAATGCAAACAATAGTAGTATTACTTAATAATGACCAAAAGAAAGACCTCATCCCTCCTCATGAAATATATCATTCTCTTTCTCTTTTCTTATTTTTTGTCATTAATCTTACCTTAAAGTGATATTATATTTGTCTTACAAAATTTGTCCAAGAAAAATATGATTCCTCTTTGTTTCCTTACTTTCTTTTTTCCTTAACAGTTTTACAAAGGACCATTACATAGACAAAAGCAAAGAGGAAATCCTGGTGAGGCTTGAAGCCCACATGAGGAACGAAGTCAAAGGGAGTGGGCACTGTTAAATGTAAGGATATTGGTTATATATATATGGGGATTGGAAAAAATAACTAAATATTTTGATGACATTGTTAGATTTCTCAGTGCTAGCAAAAGGAATTAAAAAGATAAGAAGAAAGAAATCTAGAATAAATCTCATTGTGCTGGATTGGAGTTAAAGTTATCAGCAGGATATTATATTTGTATGTACAAAAGTACATGTGTATATATATACATATATAATATATATGCATATGAAATACATGCCTACATACATATACAATAGCATACCACACACACACACACACACACACTCACACACACACACACACACACACACACACACACACCCCTTCTGTCCTCATTCTGTTCACTAAAATACCATGGAGCACCAAGTACAATAATCAAAATAAGTGCTGAGTTCCTGGCTTCTGATTTCATTCCCAACTAAATAGAAACCAGTCTTCAGGAAGAAATGCTGGTAATTCTGTGGCAATCCAGTGGTTAAGACACAGAAATTCTACTTCACAGGACCTGGATTCAATTCAGTCCTTGGTTAAGGAAATAAGATCCCTGAAATGCAGTGTAACCAATAATAATAATAATAAATTGAAAAGAGTATGTTATTTAAAGTAAAGTAAAAGAAAGAAAAAAGAAAAATGCCCATTTCTAGGAATGGGCAAATAAAAGCACCATGAGAAAGTGAAGTGAAAGTGTTATGTCACTCAGTCATGCCTGACTCTTTGCAACCCCAAGGACCGTAGCCCACTAGGCTTCCCTGTCCATGGAATTTTCTAGTCAAGAATATTGGGTTGCCATTTTCTTTTCCTGGTGATCTTCCCAACCCAGGGATCAAAGCCGGATCACCTGCATTGCAGGTGGATTTTTAACCATCTGTACCAACCAGGGAAGCCAGTGACCTATAACATCTCATATAATAAAATACATCAAAGAAGAATTAAAATACACTGGAAAAGTATAGAGAACTCTTTTTTAAACAGTTAACTTAAAAAAAAGTATATTGTGCTTGGGCTACTTTTAAAATAATACTTAATGTATATCTTATGACTGTAAAATAATTTAAATTTATATTAGAGTCTACATAAAAATTTTAATACATACTAAACTTTATTTGTCATGTCTTTAAAATTATGGATTATTTCATTTTAATTTTAAATTACATATATATTTTCTAATATGGAAGTGATATCAGAATATATTCTGTTATAATATTAAGACAATTGTCTATTAACTTAAGGATAGACAAGTGGCCAAGAAGACAGATGATAGAATGTAAAACCATGCCAAAACATAGGGTCATCTGATTTATGAAAATACAATGTAAAGAGTACAGGGTGATATGTTTTATTAATGTCACTTAAATGCCTGTCCTATATTGTACACAAAAAGTATTTTTAAGTGGATTAAAAATATAAATGAAAAATGAAACACCTTTAGTGGAAAACATAAGAAAACATTTTTGTGACCTTGAGGAATGCAAAGATTGTTTTTAAAAAACACAAATTTTCCAAGAGAAAAAAGTTAAAAATGAACTTTATTGAAATTATTTAATTTATATCTAACAAAAGATACCTTTAAGAGAATAAAAAAGAAATCTTCTAAGTAGGAAAAATATTCATAGTACACGGCTCTCTCAAAGGACCCATTCATAATGTATCAAGAACTACAAAATCAATTAAAAAAAAAAAAACAAAGAAATAATGCAATAGAAAAAAAAACTGAACAAAATATTTGAATAGATGCTACATAAAAGATTTCCAATGTCCAATAAACACATGAAACACTGAATTTCCTTAATCATTAGAGATATGCAAATTAAAACTACAACTTGATACTACTACATGCACTTCAGAGTAATAAAAAAAGGTAGAAAATAATAAATGAGACAATCACAACTTTTATGTGCTGCTTGAGGAAATATAAATTAGTACAAGCACTTCAGAAAAGTATTTGGCAATATCTGCTAAACATTATCGGAGAAAGAAATGGCAACCCACTCCGGTATTCTTGCCTGGAAAATCCCATGGACGGAGGAGCCTGGTAGGCTGCAGTCCATGGAGTCGCTAAGGGTCAGACACGGCTGAGTGACTTCACTTCCACTTTTCACTTTCATACATTGGAGAAGGAAAGGGCAACCCACTCCAGTGTTCTTGCCTGGAGAATACCAGGGACTGGGGCACCTGGTGGGCTGCCATCTATGGGGCTGCACAGAGTCAGACATGACTGAAGCAACTTGGTAGCAGCAGGAGCAGCAGCTAAACATTATATGTGTATATCATATGAGCTAGCATTCCATTTGTAGTTTTGTGTTCAATAGAAATGACTACATATATTCACCAAAGGACATATATTAAATATTAAATATCCATAATAGTACAATTCATAATAACCTCAAACTATTCACTAGCCATGTACTGTAATTACGAGAATGGGTAAATAAATCTTGATATATTGATAAAATAAAAAACCATGCAGCAATGAAGACAAATGATATATAACTACATGAGTTAATGAGAATAGATCTCATAAACACAAAATTGAGTGAAAGAAGTCAAACTTAAAAGAATGAACTGTATGATTCCACTTACATAAATTATTAAACAGTCCAAACTAATCTATTGATTTGGAGTTATGAAAGTGAATGTCTTCAGTTGGCAGTGGGCTGTTATTTGGAAGAGGATATGAGACCTTCATCTAAGATGCAATTAATATTGTTTCTTAATCTGAATGATCATTACACAGATATCTTCATCTTAGTAAAATGCATTGGGCTCTACACTTATGTATACTTTCTTGTATGTAGATTCATCTCAATGAAGAGCTTAAAAAAGTATATTATTAAATGAGAATTAATTTTTATCATATGCCAAATGAATTTCTAATATAAACAAGCACAAAAATACATGAAATCTATAAATTTGAATTAAAAATCTACAAGTAATTATTTTAATGAGTTACTTGCCAGCATATTTAAATGTGTGCCCTAGGGAAAAAGTTATATAATTTGGTGAAGACTTTCTGTACTTCCACTGAATGTTTATAGAATGTCTCATTTCTATAGCTGTCACAAGACAAACTAATGAAAGTATTTTCATAGTAATTCTCACTGTAATGCTGTAGACTTCCTATCATAAAATGTTTTATTTCTACAGTTTTGTGAAATCCACTTAATACATCTTTTTAATGTATCATTATTTTGTTTTTTAAATATGGATGACCTAAAATATAATGGTAAATACCACATTACCATCACGAATTGCAATCATAACTTATTAATAAGAAACGTAGCAGACAACGTTAGTGAAAACATCACTCATGCTGAATGTATTTATCTTACACTTTATGTCCTATGTTGTTCTTTTCTGCTCATAGTATATAAGGGCTGAAAAATTGCCTTTACCTCATTTTTGGAATCTTTGGTAGTGTTTGACCCCATGAATAAATCAATTAATCCCTACCAGTTTGGGACGGGATGCAGGAGGTGCTTTTTCAGTTTCATACTAAGAAAAAAAAAAGCTCCCTGATTCCTGGTTATGTAAATAAGCTTGTACAAACAATAGCCGTTGCAAATTTTCACAGCAAACAGCTAAACAAACCTGTTTATATTTCTTCAGTCTCAGATGACAACCTGGAGAATTACTTATTAGAAAAAATTAGAACCTAAAGAATAACTCCCTGGGAATTCAGAGGAGAGACTGGGTCAAATCTGACACTGAGTGGAGTTGATATCTGAGTCAATCTCACATGAAAGATAAAAAATAAACTCTTTGCCTCTCCTTGGATCCAGTTCAAACGGGCAGATCTATCTCAGAACCTTGACTGTAATAGTCAGACTATGGAAAATCAGTACTCAGTAGCATAACATTCTGTCAGCAGGATGTAAGGCATCCATGCATTGATTAAAAAACACAGCTCTCATTGCTTGTATAGGGAAGTAGAGTAGACATCTTTCAGATTATTTGAGAATGGATTATCAATTTCAAATATTAGAAACTGGGACTTCCGTAGTCGTCCAGTGGTTAAGAATCTGCCTGCCAATGCAGGGACACAGGTTTGATTCCAGGTCCAGGAAGATTGCACATGCCACAGAATAACTGAGTCCGTGCGCCATAACTCCTGAACCTGAGCTCTTGAGCCCATTCTCTGCAACAAAAGAAGCCACCATAATGAGATGCCTGTACTCTGCAACTAGAGAGTAGCTGTACACAGCAATGAAGACACAGTGCAACCAAAATTATTTTAAAAAGTTAAAAATTGGAAATGGGGGTGATGTGGAGTCAAAGAAGATGTTAGTCTTTCTGCTACTCTAGCTAGTGGCTCCTGAGATGATTTCAATTTAATTTAAGGAAGAAAGTAAAGGAGATTGAGAATGCTAGCATTTGAAGGTTGTGTAGCTTTTTGTATTGCTTACTGTTTACCATACATTTTGGTATCAAAAACAAATCAATAAAAATAGAAACAAAGAAATTTAAAAAAATTAAAAGAAGCATAAAAAGAAGTTGAAGAAAAACTTGCTAAGAATAAATACTATAAAGGAATATTTTAGAATGAGTTTAAGCAGCACATAAAAAATAGAATCCTTCTAAAAAAAAACACACACATAAAATAAAATAGTGAAACTATTTGGCAGTTAAACCCAGCCTCAGTTATATTTTCTTTGTACTGAGATATAGAATATTGCAACCAGCTTGTCAGATTTTCTCAAAAATAATATTAATAGAATTAGACAAAATATATCAGAATTAAAAATAAATAAATAATGGCAGATAAGTATGAAAGAGTAATTTTTAAGTAGTTATTTACTTAATTAACTATAAGTTAAAAGACATTAAATTTAAAATGTTCCAATTCTGAAATGCTTACTTAGAATAACAAAATATACCAACAGGTATTTTAGTTATATAAATGACTTCTCAGAAATTACATTTTAAATTAGACAGCTTGAAGTAATTTAAGGTTTTGATTTTAAAACTTTGAAGAGCTATAATCAACTGTCTTCAGTGGTTTAGTTTTTTACTAATAATTGTTATTAGCAATTGGGCCCAATAGTCTCATTTTTTAGTTTAATAAATTCCTTTTTCCCATTGCCTTAGAAAAGCTGTTCTATCAACAACAGAAAATGTGTTATCATATTCTTTCATTCAATACATAACTATGTGTTTATTACATGTTAGGCACTGCTTTGCGCTATGAGGAATGCACTAAGAATGTAACTGTGGTAAAATAGTTAGGGTTTATTCCTAGATTTTGTACTCTCTCCCTCTCAGCCTCTTTTTTCCCTTGCCTCTTTCATGTTGTTCCGGGCTCAGCACACTAAGGCCCATTGGCCAAATTCTGTCTACAACCAGGTTTTTTATGACCCATGAGCTAACAATAGTTTTTACATTTTTAAATGGGGGAAAAAACCCACAAAGATTAACATTTTGAGACAGGTGAAAATTATGTGAAATTTAGATTTGAATGTCTAAAAATAAAGTTTTATTGTAACACAGGTACACTCACTTGTGTAACACTGTCTAGCAGCAGCAGCACTAACTTCACACTACAACAGCAAGGTGAATAGTTGCAAAAGAATCTATATGGCTTGATAAGCTCAAACTGTTTATTCTTGTTTCTTTACAATGTTTGCCAATCCCTCATGCAGTACCCTATGGTTCTGTATCCTGTAAGTATAGTATTCCAGGTCAGTCAAGAATAGGAACACTCTCCAGATTTCCCTGGTGCTGCAGTGGTTAAGACTCTGCACTTCCAATGCAAGGGGTGTGTGCAGGTTTAATCCCTGGTTGGGGAACTAAGATCCCATATTTCTCTCAGCATGGAAAAAAAAAATTCTATAAGAGGAGCACTGAGCCATAATACCTCGTAGTAGGACAAACACCTAGCTCAGCAGTGGTCTTCAAGGGCTGCACAAGAGAATCACTTCTGCTGTGGGAAAAAAGATCCACATTTATTCTAAAGTTTAAAGCATTTTCTTTAAAATGTACAAAAATTGCAATACATATAATTTATAAATAAATATATATTTATATACATGAAACCACACATTTTGTATGTACATTTGTATTACATATGTTACACATGTGTATATATGTATATATAGATATATACACAAGTGAAGTGAAAGTGGTCGCTCAGTCGTGTCCAACTCTTTGCGACCCCATGGACTGTAGCCTATCAGGTTCCTCCGTCCATGGGATTTTCCAGGCAAGAGTGCTGGAGGGATTGCCATTTCCTTCTCCAGGGGATCTTCCAGACCCAGGAATCGAATCTGGGTCTCTCACATTGCAGGCAGACGCTCAATTGTAAATAAATAAACATATAGATATACCCATTATAGAGACAGTGGAATGAACAGTAGAAGGTTTGGCTGAACTTCTAAAATGATAGTCATATGAAACTAGACTTTAATTATAATAAAAAAAATTCTTTCTTTTTCTAATAGGAATATAATCCACATGTATTATGCCTAACATATTAAAAATGGGGAAGAGAAAAGGGAAGTATAAAGTGAGTATACACACATTTTTTTCTTAAATATTATGTATAACATAAAAACTATCATTCTCATATGTATGTTTTTTTTCTTTTATCCAAAACTTCTATTTTAATAATGCTTAGGTCAAGTCCAGTGATAGGCGGAGAAAGGTTAATTATTTCTACCTACACTTGTCAATTATGTGAAAGAATTTTCCTTTCATGGAGTATTTAGGTATTGTCCAACATGTTGATAAATTGGAAAGTAAAATTTCAAAGAAGCCATATATAATAAGACATAACTTTAAGGAGTGTCAAGAGTAGTTCTGAAGTAGTCAAGAGTCACCTTTTAAGACAAAAGGAGTACACGTAACTAGTTAAAGCAGGTTAGGATGGTTATGTGGTTGTTGCACATAGTCTGGGTTTTTCTTCCCCCATAATAAAGGTATTTTAATTTTAATATTTAAAACATAATTCAAAAATAACCTTCTAGTTCTTCTACATCAGTTCAGTTCAGTCTCTCAGTCATGTCTGACTTTGCAACCCTATGAATCACAGAACGCCAAGCCTTACTGTCCATCACCAACACCCAGAGCCTAGCCAAAGCCATGTCCATTGAGTCGGTGATGCCATCCAGCCACCTCATCCTCTGTCAACCCCTTCTCCTTCTGCGACCAATCCCTCCCAGCCTCAGGGACTTTTCCAATGAGTCAACTCTTCGCGTGAGGTGGCCAAAGTATTGGAGTTTCAGCTTCAGCATCAGTCCTTCCAAAGAACACCCAGGACTGATCTCCTTCAGGATGGACTGGTTGGAACTCTTTGCAGTCCAAGGGACTCTCAAGAGTCTTCTCCAACACCACAGTTCAAAAGCATCAATTCTTCAGTGCTCAGCCTTCTTCACAGTCCAACTCTCACATCCTTACATGACCACAGGAAAAACCATAGCCTTGACTAGACGAACCTTAGTCAGCAAAGTAATGTCTGTGCTTTTGAATATACTATCTAGGTTGGTGATAACTTTTCTTTCAAGGAGTAAGTGTCCTTTAATTTCATGGCTGCAGTCACCATTTACAGTGATTTTGGAGCCCCCAAAAATAAAGTCTGACACCGTTTCTACTGTTTCCCCATCTATTTCCCATGAAGTGATGGGACCAGATGCCATGATCTTCGTTTTCTGAATGTTGAGCTTTAAGGCAACTTTTTCACTCTCCTCTTTCACTTTCATCATGAGGCTCTTTAGTTCCTCTTCCCTTTCTGCCATAAGGGTGGTGTCATCTGCATATCTGAGGTTATTGATATTTCTCCTGGCAGTCTTGACTCCAGCTTGTGCTTCCTCCAGCCCAGCGTTTCTCACGATGTACTCTGCATATAAGTTATATAAGCAGGATGACAATATATGGCCTTGACATAGTCCTTTTCCTATTTGGAACCAGTCTGGTCTTCTACATACTAGAGAATAAATAACGTTTCAGTTAAAAAATCCAAAATGTTTCAACATTAGTTTGTGATTTCTTGCCTTATTTAGGCTCACGCTTTTCCATTATGCCCCTCTATGCTCTTTAGACAATTTCCTTTTTTCTTATTCTGTTAGTCTTGTCACGCTCTAAATTACTAACTTAATTGGATGGAATAAGAACCAAGAACATTTTATTTTCAGAAATAAAATTGTGTAAATTGTATTTGCTGTCAATTGTTTGTAAGCTTTATGAACTCTATAGTCAAATGACAAGCCACTATACAGTTAGAGATTATTACACTACTCTGAAAGTTTTCACATCATGATACACTTTAAAAAGTGATAGTATCTCTGGGACTTACCTTTTGATGCAATGGATAAGAATCTGCCTACCAATGCAGGGGACATGGGTTTGATCCCTGGTCAGGGAAAATTCCACATACCATGGAGCAAGTAAGCCCATGTGCAGCAACTATTGAGCCTGTTCTCCAGAGCCCATGAGCAGCAACTGCTGAACTATGTGCCCTAGAGCCTACATGATGCAACTACTGAAACGCATGCACCTAGAGCCTGTGCTCCGCAATAAGGGAAGCCACGCAATGAGAAGCCAATGCACAACAACGAAAGATGCAGAGCAGCCATAAAAAAATAAATATCTCCATGACACACTAGTAAACAACTGAGTGTGCTTCCACCAGATGGGAGCTTCCCTAGAGGTGCAGATGGTAAAGAATCTGCCTGCAATGCAGGAGACATGAGTTTGATCCCTGAGTTGGGAAGATCCCCTGGAGAAGGAAATGATAACCCATTCCAGTATTATTGCCTGGAGAATTGCATGGACAGATGAGCCTAATGGGCCATAGTCCATAGGGTTGCAAAGGATCAGACACAACTGAGCAACTAACATCCTTTCCCTCCTCCACCAGATGGGCAAGAAGGCTCTAGGTAATTCAGACCTAAGCAAGCACACTGAAAAGTGTGAGGGATCAACCTTGGCTGTCTCAGACTGGGATACCCAAAAGTAAACTCTGGGAAAAAGGGTTATAGGTAGTTTATTTGGAAACTGATTTCAGGGAGTAGGAATAAGGGACAGGGGGATCAAAAGGGAAAGAAAGATGCATTTCATCATGTTGGCCATTATCATGAACCACAGGAGCTCAGTCATAAAGGCTTTGGTACACAAAGATGGACAGTGTGTATGTATGTTATGTTTGTATGAATGTGTGTATGTATGTATTTGTTCAATTTCCTATCAGTCAAGAATGACTCCATGAGAATTAGCAAGGCATGCTTCTGGATTGCATATACCAATAAATCAGAGAGAGAGAGAAAGACAGAAACAGAGAAAACATTCTCTATAATGACAACAAGAAAATTAAGTTTGAGAGAAAAACCCTTCTGACTTAAAGAGTCAAGACATCATGAGGACACTTGTAATATATTCAAGCTAAAAGAAGTGTGGATGTTGGATGTGACACCTATGGGACCAAGTAGTTGAGTCAGTTCCAAGTTGTTACAACCTAGAAATGTTATTTCCCCTGTAATAAACTTCAGTAAGTCTTTGTAAAACCTTATTAAGACACATAGTTAACTCTGTATGCTTTAAATTGGCAATATATATTAGAGATTCCATCTGTGTTTGGTCTGGTAACCTGGACAACTAGATATGTAATGAGCATAATTTAACAGTGCTAATATTTCCTCTCCCTTTCATGTTTTGATTTTGAGAAACTGCAACTTGTTGTCCCTTAATCACAATGTCAACTGAGTAATTAGAGCTTCATTTCACATTCATGATTTTAATGGAGGCTAAAAGTTTCCTCCCATTGTCATGTAATCACCAGACATTTTTAATTCCTGCAAAACTTCAGAATCCAGTCACTTGTAATCTGCAAGTTTACCTCTTGAATCACTGAAGGTTAAGATCAGTTCTTATATTAGGTTCCCATTTTTATAACTTTTAAGTAATTATACTTATATACTAACCATTGTCTCTTGCCTTATTTTCATTAAATAAAAATATATTTCTGATCAGTTCAGTTCAGTTCAGTTCAGTCGCTCAGTCATGTCCGACTCTTTGCTACCCCATGAATCGCAGCATGCTAGGCCTCCTTGTCCATCACCATCTCCCAGGTGTTCACTCAGACTCACGTCCATCGAGTCAGTGATGCCATCCAGCCATCTCATCCTCGGTCGTCCCCTTCTCCTCCTGCTCCCAATCCCCCCAGCATCAGAGTCTTTTCCAATCAGTCAACTCTTCACATGAGGTGGTCAAAGTACTGGAGTTTCAGCTTTAGCATCATTCCTACCAAAGAAATGCGAGGGCTGATCTCCTTCAGAATGGACTGGTTGGATCTCCTTGCAGTCCAAGGGACGCTCAAGAGTCTTCTCCAACACCACAGTTCAAAAGCATCAATTCTTCAGTGCTCAGCCTTCTTCACAGTCCAACTCTCACATCCATACATGACCACAGGAAAAACCATAGCCTTGACTAGATGGACCTTAGTCGGCAAAGTAATGTCTCTGCTTTTGAATATACTGTCTAGGTTGGTGATAACTTTTCTTCCAAGGAGTAAGCGTCTTTTAATTTCATGGCTGCAGTCACCATCTGCAGTGATTTTGGAGCCCCCAAAAATGAAGTCTGACACTGTTTCCACTGTTTCCCCATCTATTTGCCATGAAGTGATGGGACCGATGCCATGATCTTCGTTTTCTGAATGTTGAGCTTTAAGCCAACTTTTTCACCTTCCTCTTTCACTTTCATCGTGAGGCTTTTTAGTTTCTCTTCCCTTTCTGCCACAAGGGTGATGACATCTGCATATCTGAGGTTATTGATATTTCTCCTGGCAATCTCGATTCCAGCATGTGTTTCTTCCAGTCCAGCGTTTCTCATGATGTACTCTGCTTATAAGTTATATAAGCAGGGTGACAATATACAGCCTTGACATACTCCTTTTCCTATTTGGACCCAGGCTGTTGTTCCATGTCCAGTTCTAACTGTTGCTTCCTGACCTTCGTAGAGATATCTCAAGAGGCAGGTCAGGTGCTCTGGTATTCCCATTTCTTTCAGAATTTTCCACAGTTTATTGTGATCCACACTTTCAAAGGCTTTGGCATAGTCAATAAAGCAGAAATAGATGTTTTTCTTGAACTCTCTTGCTTTTTCCATGATCCAGCAGATGTTGGCAATTTGATCTCTAGATCCTCTGCCTTTTCTAAAACCAGCTTGAACATCAGGAAGTTCACGGTTCACGTATTGCTGAAGCCTGGCTTGGAGATGAGTGCAATTGTGCGGTAGTTTGAGCATTCTTTGGCATTTCTTTTCTTTGGAATAGGATTGAAAACTGACCTTTTCCAGTCCTGTGGCCACTGCTGAGTTTTCCAAATTTGCTGGCATACTGAATGCAGCACTTTCACAGCATCAATTTGCAGGATTTGAAAGAGCTCCACTGGAATTCCATCACCTCCACTAGTTTTGTTTGTAGTGATGCTTTCTAAGGCCCATTTGACTTCACATTCCAAGATGTCTGGCTCTAGATTAGTGATCACATCATCATGATTATCTGGGTCATGAAGATCTTTTTTGTACAGTTCTTCCGTGTATTCTTGCCACCTCTTCTTAATATCTTCTGCTTCTGTTAGGTCCATACCATTTCTGTCCTTTATCAAGCCCATTTTGCATTAAATGTTCCCTTGGTATCTCTAATTTTCTTGAAGAGATCTCTAGTCTTTCCCATTCCGTTCTTTTCCTCTATTTCTTTGCCTTGATCACTGAAGAAGGCTTTCTTATCTCTTCTTGCTATTCTTTGGAACTCTGCATTCAGATGCTTATATCCTTCCTTTTCTCCTTTGCTTTTTGCCTCTTTTCTTTTCCCAGCTATTTGTAAGGCCTCCCCAGACAGCCATTTTGCTTTTTTGCATTTCTTTTCCATGTGGATGGTCTTGATCCCTGTCTCCTGTACAATGTCACGAACCTCATTCCATAGTTCATCAGGCACTCTATCTATCAGATCTAGGCCCTTAAATCTATTTCTCACTTCCACTGTATAATCATAAAGGATTTGATTTAGGTCATATCTGAATGGTCTAGTGGTTTTCCCTACTTTCTTCAATTTGAGTCTGACTTTGGTAATAAGGAGTTCATGATCTGAGCCACAGTCAACTCCCGGTCTTGTTTTTGTTGACTGTATAGAGCTCTCCATCTTTGGCTGCAAAGAATATAATCAATCTGATTTCAGTGTTGACCATCTGGTGATGTCCATGTGTAGAGTCTTCTCTTGTGTTGTTGGAAGAAGGTGTTTGCTATGACCAGTGCATTTTCTTGGCAAAACTCTATTAGTCTTTGCCCTGTTTCATTCTGCATTCCAAGGCCAAATTTGCCTGTTACTCCAGGTGTTTCTTGACTTCATACTTTCACATTCCAGTCCCCTATAATGAAAAGGACATCTTTTGGCGTGTTTGTTCGAAAAGGTCTTGTAGGTCTTCATAAAACCGTTCAACTTCAGTTTCTTCAGTGTTATTGATTAGGGCATAGACTTGGATAAGTGTAATATTGAATGGTTTGCCTTGGAGACGAACAGAGATCATTCTGTCATTTTTGAGACTGCATCCAAGTACTGCATTTCAGACTCTTTTGTTGACCATGATGGCTACTCCATTTCTTCTGAGGGATTCCTGCCTGCAGTAGTAGATATAATGGTCATCTGAGTTAAATTCACCCATTCCAGTCCATTTTAGTTTGCTGATTCCTAGAATGTCAACATTCACTCTTGCCATTTCTTGTTTGACCACTTCCAACTTGACTTGATTCATGGACCTGATATTCCAGGTTCCTAGGCAATATTGCTCTTTACAGCATCGGACCTTGCTTCTATCACCAGTCACATCCACAGCTGGGTATTGTTTCTGCTTTGGCTCCATCCCTTCATTCTTTCTGGAGTTATTTCTCCACTGATCTCCAGTAATATATTGGGCACCTACTGACCTGGGGAGTTCCTCTTTCAGTATCCTATCATTTTGCCTTTTCATACTGTTCATGGGGTTCTCAAGGCAAGAATACTGAAGTGGCTTGCCATTCCCTTCTCCAGTGGACCACATTTTGTCAGATCTCTCCACCATGACCCACCCGTCTTGAGTTGCCCAGCAGGTATGGCTTGATTTCATTGAGTTAGACAAGGCTGTGGTCCTAGTGTGATTAGATTGACTAGTTTTCTGTGAGTATGGTTTCAGTGTGTCTGCCCTCTGATGCCCTCTTGCAACACCTACCATCTTACTTGGGTTTCTCTTACCTTGGGGCGTGGGGTATCTCTTCACGGCTGTTCCAGCAAAGCACAGCGGCTGCAACTTACCTTGGACGAGGCGTATCTCCTTACCGCCACCGTTCCTGACCTTCAACGTGGGCTAGATCCTCTAGGCCCTCCTGTGCTATATTTTTGATAGCATATATTTTAAAAGGAAAATTTAGTTTCCAGCAAAAATGTACTTACTTAAAGGTTTCAAACACAGACTCAAGGGTAGGTTATAAAAATACTTTAGATACATTAAAAAATACTCATAAGAGAAAAATTACTGAACTAAGAGGCAGTAATAGAGTCCTGAATTTCTTCTATAGCTGTAGACCTTGAATATGGCATATACCTTCTGAACATCAGTTCCTTCATCACAAAATTACAGAATTATAAAAGTACTCAATTCAAATAGTTTTTGGTTCATATACAGTAGCATTTTGTTATCTCTAAGGGAATAGACTTATATGCATTTACCATCCACCAAAACATGAAAGTTACATGAATGTATGTATATATGGTTATATACATATATAATATATATATGTATATATATGTATGTATATATATGTATATGTATATATGTATATTATATATATAATATATATGTATATAATCATATATACATACATTCATGTAACTTTCATGTACACACACATATATATATATATCAGTCTTTACCTATATATATAATTGTGATATTTTATCTGATTGGATTTGTATATGTATTCACAATCATTGAGTTCTTACTAAAACATAAAGCCATAGAGTAGGAAAAGTTTGATCAATCTAATTCAAATATAAACTCAATAAAAGAATTCTTTATACTTTATATCTAAATGACATTCACCTAGAGTTTCCTAGTTTCCTTTAATAACTTCAGCAATAAGAAGAAACTTCTAGTAACAAAAAAAACCTCACTAACACTCAAGAAATTCTATTAATTAAAAAAAAATAGAATCAGCTATTTTAATCAAATACTATGTATTTTTGACCATATATGGAAATTCAGGTACCATTTCAGACACTTGTAATATTTTTCCTCAAACTAAAGTTAAAATCTGCTTTACAGTATTTTTTCTAATAGGATTATGTGATTAATGAGTGAAATCAATATGCCTTGAAAACTGGGTTTTTTTTTTTTCAAATAAATTGAAACAGTAATTTACACATCTTTGTTAGAGTATTAATTGTTAATTTTCTATTCAGAGAAGTATTCTGATTCTTTCTATCTCTCTAGTGGCATATTCAGCACAGAGGGAAAAATGACAAGAGTATAGATTCATTCTCTGTACAGTTATCTTTTCCTGCAATTTCTCAGTGTAGCTTTGACAGGTAATGTAAGTTTGCCCTATTCTGTGGGTAGTTAGACGACATTTGCTTCATAAATTGTCAGCATGTTCTCTCTTCAAAGTTGTGGGGATGACCTTAAACAAAGACAAATGTCTTGTTAGAATACTAAATTCCTTCTTTAAAAGCCCTAGCCTTCAGATGAAATATCAAAACCTTTTTTTTTTTTAGAACATCCAGAACTTTGAAACACAAATAAGAATAGAACCAAGTTAGTGATTTCTTGACTTTAAGTACATATACATTGAGGTATACTTAAAATCCTCCAATGTTTCTCCAATAGAAATTAATTATATTGGGTAAAACTCTTTGTCAAACCACAGTAAACTTTATGTAGTGGAAATATTGCATTATCTCTCTTTAATTCTTATTTACTCTCCTCAGCCTTAAATTGCTCTGCACACATCATCTTTTTGGCTACCCAAGACTTGTCACTGCTGATCTCTTTTGTATCCTGGACTGAAATTTATCTCTACTCAATTTAGTATTTCTTTTATTTTTCAGGGTTTTGCATTGTTTTTGGATGTAATGCTATGTGATAATTTTGATACAGAATATTAATGTAAAAATCTCTTCATCCCTGAATAGTATCTGGGAAACTATTGGCAAACCCTGGAGAAAATGCTCTTAGTTATTTTGTATAACACTTAAAAAAGCAGTATGTCCACTAATGATTGAACGTGTAACTTGTATGGAGGGGAAGGGTGACATCATTGCTTACTTTATGCAACATATCTTTATACAAGGTAGAGAAAAATAGCATCACTCTTCAAATCATATTACACAATCACAAATTACATCAAGGGAGATGCACATTTAAGAAAAAGTTGATTCATCAAATTTATTCACTTATTTCAAATACTACTTGAGTGCTACTCTGAATAAGGCAAAAGAGATATAGAGTTGAAAAAAATTCTACTTTCAAAAGAAATTTTTATTTCTTTTAGTATAAAAACCAATCAGTACAGTTGTTAACTGTAATGTAAACTACTATTTCTTACTTTTTTTTAAGTTGGTAACATTTATAGTATTCATCTGTATACCAAATGGAATAGCACATATGAGGATAGAGTGCTTCTATAAATTATCAGCATAACTCCAATCATGACAATTATTCTGGGTTTATAGTTTTGATGTTTTTGTTTGAGGGGTTAATTTCAGAATGTGAATTTAATATTTTTCTTTTGTTTGCTTTTTCTCCTTATCAAATTCACTTGTGGTCAATCTATACCTACAGAGTAATTTGAAAGCTCCCTAGATCTCAGAAGATTTTGCTGCTGCTGCTGATGCAATAAATCAAAGCCAGCAATATAGTAATTAAGGCAAACAAGTAAATTAATAGAATTACTATGTGACAGGATAGAAGATTATTTTCATACTTAATATTTCAAAGAGCAAAGATGATTTGGTTCGAGTACTGGTTTACGAAAGTGACTGCTTGACAGATACAGGCTATTTCCAATTGGACAATTAGGTATCTCACATATTTTTCAACATTGTATTAGAGCTCTAGGGAATTTTTAGAGTTCAACAAGCTTTGCATTATGTTTCCTTATACTTGCATTTCTGTTATGTTATTTTCTTCTATTTATTTTAATGGCAAATCTAAAATGTTCTAGTAAAAAGAGGATTTTATTCCTCAGGGGGAAATAGATTAGTTTTCTAGCAGTGTTTTTTCCAAAGTAATGAGTGAGTGAAAGTCTCTCAGTTGTGTCTGACTCTTTGCAACCCCATAGACTATAAAGTCCATAGAATTTTCCAGGCTAGAATAATGGGTTCGGTAGCTTTTCCCTTCTCCAGTGGATTTTGCAACCCAGGGATTGAACCCAGGTCTCCCACATTGCAGGGGGATTCTTTACCAGATGAACCACCAGGAAAGCCCAAGAATATTGGAGTGGGTAGCCTATCCCTTCTCCAGCATATCTTCCCAACCCAGGAATAGAAGCAGCGTCTCCTGCATTGAAGGTGGATTCTTTACCAACAAAAGCCCAAAAATATCCTTTTTTTTTTTTTTTTTAATCCCTTAAGTTGAAGCATATGGTGGAGAGTAGGGTCAGCAAGATAAGGCTTGCCATCTGCTTTTGCAAATAAAGTTTTATTGGAATTCAGCCATGCCCATCCATTTATATACTCACTAAGGCTGATTTAGTACAAAGTTGGATAAATGTGACAGAGACCATATGGTATAGTGTGTAAAATTTAAAGTATTTACTATCTGGTTCTTTATAGAAAGTGTTTCCTGACCCTTTCAGTAGAGGTAAAGAAATATGTGTGTTCCAGAGAATATAGATAGAAACCAATGTGCAGAGTGAGCACTATTCAGTTAAAGAAGGAAAGCTGAGTGAAATAAAGAGAGAAAAGTAGAGAGATCACAAAAGTACCACAGAAAATATATTAAAAAATTTACACAAATATTAAGCCATTGTAAAGACCAATGAAATCTTGGTAGTTATAGTCACAGTATACATTCTTCCCTTATATATTGAAAATTAGACCTATTATTAGGGCAATATGTAACAGGTTAAGATGGAGGCAATATTTAGATCAGGTATCTAAACTGGCTGTCTATATTTTGCTCATCTTCAAAAACCACATTAGTATTAAGCATGAAGTGAAGCAGAATTGGGGAGTTCAGGAAGAAATGCCAAAATTGGTAGTAGCATATTAGCTGTGAGTCATTAGACAGCAATTATCAGTGACGTTTCTACCCAGTTTTCATCAACCTACTGTCTGTTAGACTGCTCTAGAGAGGAGTTAAATTCTAGGAAAAGTATAGTCACAACATCATCTTGCTACGAACTGCAGCCCTGGAAAAAAGGGAGTGGTATAACTTGGAAAGCAATTCAAGTATCAGCAGTGATCTCTGATGCTTAAAAAATGTGAAGACTGACCAGAAGGCAGTATGATAATGCCTTCAGGGAATTATCTTTTGAAGGGAAGCAGTAGAAGTGTATGGCATCAGATTTCTGATCACCAGCCTCTATACAAACATATTAGTCAACTTTGTGGTTCACTTCATGGAAGAGAAGGACTGGAAGTCATTGCCAGAGTGTGGAATGTGACCAAGGAGCCCTTTGACAATTTTTAAAAGATCCGCTTGGAGCTCCTCAATTTCCTCCATACCTCTGTGAAGGTGTCTTATCACTTAGTGTTTTGTTGTTGTTGTTGCTGTTTGTCTGTTCTGTTTTTCCTGGAAGATATAGTCTAATTTTCAGATAATGAAATCAATGACTTCATCTTTATATTTTGGTAAAGACACATAAAAAGGAAGGGGACAGAGTAATATCTCCATCACAGTAACAACTTAGAAATATTTTAAGACGCTAACAAGTGGTAGCTTTTCATGTAGCACATCAGAGAAGTACAATAAATCCTGAGAATAGGGAAGAAAGTTAATACATATTTTCCTCTATACCTCTAGCATTTGCCTCAATACCTCCAGCAAGTTCAATAGAAATTATAATCCAAGAAATACACTATTTATGTTCAAGTTGGTTAAATGTAATGAACATTTTGAGATTTATATTAATATTCAATTATTTTTGTTGTAGAGTCTTAGTTAAGAACTCTATCAAAGATAGTTGTTGCATGTAATATTCTTAAGATTATGTGTATTTATCAATTTGCCCATTAAACTGGGGATAAGGCAAGTTATAACTATATTTGTTCTATGTCCTCAGTTTAGCAGAATGAGAAGATAAACAAGAAAATAATATTAAGATTTTGTGGAAAGATCAATACCTCAGATTTCGTACTTTTATTCAGAGGTTGCTGTTGTTCAGTCACTAGGTTGTGTCTGACTCAGAAACCACATGAACTGCAGCACACTGGGATTCCCTGTCCTCCACTACATCCCAGAGTTTGCTCAAACTCATGTGCATCGAGTCAGTGATACCATGTAACTATCTCATCCTCTATCGCCCCCTTTACCTCCTGCCCTCAATCTTTCCCAGCCTCAAGGCCTTTTTCAATGAGTCAGCCCATCGCATCAGGTGGCCAAAGTATTGGAGCATCAGTAGTTTCAATGAGTTTGAGGATTGATTTCCTTTAGGATTGACTAGTTTGATCTTCTTGACATCCAAGTGACTCTCAAGAGTCTTCTCCAGCACCACAATTTGAAAGCATCAATTTTTTTGAGCTCAGCCTTTTTTATGGTCCAACTCTCACATCTGTACACAATTGCTGGAAAAATCACAGCTTTGACTACACAGGGGTAAATTCTATTAATTCTCTAATTTTTATTGACCCAGACTTTCATAGGATATAAATATTCTCCAGTCACAAATAAGATATTAATTTCAGCAGAAAAGCAAGAAACATTGAAACATTAAGACTGTGCTATGAAAAAATACATCATTATCTCCAGAAAAAATAAAATTCAACCTCCCAAAGAGTCTAATAGAAAATCAGGGGGCAAGCATGGTGCAGCATAATCTGTTTTACTTCTATTTCTTTGGATTGGTCGCATAAAAGATGTAAGCATTGCAGATCCATATTTTGTCTTATATTTTAAAAAGTAGTCATCAATAAACTGGCTTTTGCTTATATAAATTTTGATATTTAAAATTTTTGCTCTAATGTGGCCTAATGTAGTACTTTTTATAGTCAGTCACCTTATAAGCAACAAAGATGAGGACAAATTATTCCTTAGTACATTATATCAAAAGCTGCCATTTATCTTTTAGCAATTCCCTTTGCTGATTCTGATCACACCAAGGAACTTCCCAGTTTAAACACACATGTAAACTAATTAATATTCCTTGCTTTCAGATTACAACACCATCTTTTACCTCTTAGGATTCTAAATATTATAATATATATTTAGATTTTCAGAACTGCTCCATAAAAGCATATTGCTTTTTCTTGATTACAAGTAAGACAAATTACAACTAGCTGAGTGATGATTCTGTATACATGACTCTGAAATTAAGACAGCCTGACTTCCTCTGGAATGGGAAGTTGAGAGGAAAAAATAACTTCTCAGGCCTAACACATTTTTAGATAAAATAAACATTTATTTTTAAGGCCCAAGCACTAATGAATTTCTGAAAGATACACACATAATTTTTTTCATAATAAAATGGGGAGGGATGAAGGAGGGGGGTTCATGTTTGGGAACACATGTAAGAATTAAAGATTTTAAAATTTAAAAAAATTTAAAAAAAAATCTAAAAAAAAAATAAATAAAAATATTAAAAAAAATATTCATACATTCAGAATTATTTCCTCACTGTATTTCCATAGGATTTAAACGTTAGTACATACGTATCCTGTTTTGTTTGTTTGTTTCTTAATGAGCTCACTTATTTGTGTTTATCTCTTTCAATAGCTGAGTAGTTTAAAGCCAGGTACCTTGTGTTATTTATCTTTGTTCAGTTCAGTTCAGTCGCTCAGTCATGTCCGACTCTTTGTGACTCCATGAATCGCAGCACGCCAGGCCTCCCTGTCCATCACCATCTCCCGGAGTTCACTCAGACTCACGTCCGTCGAGTCCGTGATGCCATCCAGCTATCTCATCCTAGGTCGTCCCCTTCCAAAAGTAGTTGAAGGTACATAGCAGAGACATTTCTTTGCCAACAAAGGTCCGTCTAGTCAAGGCTATGGTTTTTCCAGTAGTCAAGTATGGACGTGAGAGCTGGACTGTGAAGAAAGCTGAGCGCCGAAGAATTGATGCTTTTGAACTGTGGTGTTGGAGAAGACTCCTGAGAGTCCCTTGAACTTCAAGGAGATCCAACCAGTCAATCCTAAAGAAGATCAGTCCTGGGTGTTCTTTGGAAGGAATGATGCTAAAGCTGAAACTCCAGTACTTTGGCCACCTCATGCGAAGAGTTCACTCATTGGAAAAGACTCTGATGCTGGGAGGGATTGGGGCAGGAGGAGAAGGGGATGACAGAGGTTGAGATGGCTGGATAGCATCACCAACTCAATGGACATGAGTTTGAGTGAACTCTGGGCCTTGGTGATGGACAGGGAGGCCTGGCGTGCTGCAATTCATGGGGTCGCAAAGTCGGACACGACTGAGTGACTGAGCTGAACTGAACTGAACTGAATGAGAATTCAAGTATTATTTCTGAAATAAATGGTAATTAACAAAAGCAAACAGAATTGCAACTAGAAGAAGTTGCAAGCTTTATGAAATCTGTTGACATAATGCAGATAAGCTTGGCCAAATTGTATGTAAGAATTGCTTGGACATTTGAGTAGAAGGAAGAGAAAATGGAGACTGCTTATAACTAGAGAAAATTAAATAACATGGCTACATTATGGATTAAATTCGTAGTTTTCTCAAAAGTTTTTCACTGCAATTTATATTAATAAGGTTTTATACACACATGGATTTTTAACAATCTCTAAAAATTTAAAAATCTCTATTTTAGCATTTTGGCTAAGGTAAACCTTAAATATTTCTAAAAATTATATTTTGGGCTACATCTCAAATGAATAAATGAGTATAAATGAAATAAAATTTTTACTATTAAGTTGAAAACACTATCAGTTTAAATCCTCAATTATTTGGAATGTTCAAAGCATCTGTCTACAATGCGGGAGACCTGGTTTCGATCCCTGGGTTGGGAAGATCCCCTGGAAAAGGAAATGGCAATCTACTCCAGGACTATTGCCTGGAAAATCCCATGGACAGAGGAGCCTGGTAGGCTACAGTCCATGGGGTCGCAAAGAGTCAGACACGACTGAGCGACTTCACTTCACTTCTTGGTTATAGTGTATAATAAGTTTTTGTTATGTTGATAAGTGTTCAAGTATTTAAACTATCATCTAGGTTAAGCAGCCAATGTCCAGAAATGATTTGTAAATTTGGGGTAAGGAATTGATCTAAACATTTTTTTCAATCAAAATTTTTGGATATTATTTGCATATTTTGGCTTCTTGATCATTCTAATTGAAAAGTAGAAATGTTTCTTATAATATTTATGTTTAGGAATCCAGATTTTCATTAGAAATTGCTAGCATTAAAATTAAAAGGACAATATTCTAAAATGAAAATATTAGGATGTGCTCAAAGTATATTCGAGGTTTAATATTTATTGATTGAAAGTTGAAAGTCTATGCAAGCATTTCTGCATAATAACATAAGTATAAGCTCTCGGGAGAACATTCAGTTCGGTTAAGTCGCTTAGTTGTGTCTGACTCTGTAACCCCATGGACTGCAGCACGCCAGGCTTCCCTGTCCAACTCTCAGACGTTACTCAAACTCATGCACATCGAGTTGGTGATGCCATCCAAACATCTCATATTCTGTTGTCCCCTTCTCATCCTGCTTTCAATCTTTCCCAATATCAGGGACTTTTCAAATGAGTCTCTTCTTTGCATCAGGTGGCCAAGTTATTGGAGTTTCAGCTTTAGCATCAGTCCTTCCAATGAATATTCAGGACTGATTTCCTTTAGGATTGACTGGTTTGATCTCCTTGCAGTCCAAGGGACTCTCAAGAGTCTTCTCCAACACCACAGTTCAAAATCATCTATTCTTCAGTGCTCAGCTTTCTTAATGGCCCAGCTCTCACATCTATACACGACTACTGGAAAAACCATAGCTTTGACTAGATGGACTTTTGTTGGCAAAGAAAAGTCTCTGTTTCTTAATATGCTGTTTAGATTGGTCACAGCTTTTCTTCCAAGGAGCAAGTGCCTTTTAATTTCATGGTTAGAGTCACCATCTGCAGTGATTCTGCAGCCCCCCAAAAATAATGTCTTTCACTGTTTCCATTATTTCCCCATCTATTTGCCATGAAGTGATAGGACTGGATGCCATACCAATGCTTAAAAGCAGTTTTCAGCAATTATTAGCTCTATGAATTTAGTTCATTTAATCTCTGAGCCATACATTTTTTGTTCTTAAAACTTGGAAATAATAATCTCACAAGATTGTTTCAAGAATTAAGTGAAATATTTCTAAAAAGTATTATACTTAGAGTATTTTATTGAAAATTGTTGCTATTTTTCTAACTATTACATCTTATATTCTCTGGATGTTCTGCTCTGTGTAAACAGTTAATATTTCTAACTCTACAAAGAGATTTTGTAATATCTCTAATTACAAAATCACTGATAAATATTCATTGGCTTAATTAAAAGTTAAGATGAGAAAAAACAATTTCAGAATAAAAATATTTTAAAATCATAAAATCAGTTAGAGAGTAAGAACTAGAAAAATCAAGTGAATTTAATATTTTATGTCCTGGATACGTTACAACAAAATAGACAACACAAGAAATTGGTAACACTGGTTTTGAAAGCCTAATTTTTTTTTTTTTTTAAGTGGGGAAAGGGATAACCCAAATGTGACTGGAGAGAGAAGGAATGGGGTGATGTGATTTGAATACAGTTGCTTGCATAAGGGCATCCTACATGTCCCCAGTTGCTGGGAAGGCTGCTCTGTAGATGCCTAAGCAAACATAGCAGAGTGATTTTAGAAGTTGAAGCTATGAGCAGAGCCTGTCTTTCCTTAGATGCTTAGGAATGTCTAACAGAGCCAGGAAAAAGAGAAACAAGTACCAGCTTGCTTCTTTTGTTTCAGTCTCCCCCTAGTGCCCCACATTAGGAGAACCTAAGGCTAGATAGTAATAGAGATGGTAAAATGTAATTTCCCCATTCTCATCCCAAGCACAGAGCAGATTGGAAAAGACTGATTTGGAGCAGAAACACATTAAAAAAAAAAAAAAACAAAAAACTGACACATGTTTCCTAGGTCCATTATTTAGGGAGAAGGGAAAAAATAATAAATTGCCTCTTCTCAGTTTAACTAAAAAGGAAAAGTGAGAGAAAAAAGAAACTTCAAAAAGTTTTATATTAGCAATAATAAAAAGAAACAGGGATAGGGAGTAAGAGTTCCTTTATTTCCTGCAGGAGTTCAAGTAAACATCATGTTCCTTAAGCAAACACTTGCACGAGCACATGTGGAAATTAACTAATTATGCAGGAAATTTAATAAGGAATTCAAGGCATCAAATCGGCTTAGTCCAGAACTAAGGAAACTTGAAAGACAGACAAGAATGATCCTGAATCTGGTAATCAGGGCAAGCCACAAAGGAGGACTACAGAGAAATACTACACGCGTATAGGGAAAGCAGTTGGAGAGCAGTGCATATAAAAACTGCAATGCAGCTTGAGAGGCCCTTTAGCAGCAATGAAAAGCATCGCTCAATGGTGTCTGGTGCAGTGGTTGATCAGGAAGTATGTTTCATCTCATGAAACAAATTTTAATACCGGGACACGTATTTACTTAAAATCATTCTTTGTTTTTTTTTTTTAATGATGGCTTTTTTTTTTTTCTTTTAAACTCACTGCAGATTTCAATGAGAAGTGGAATTTCTGTCTTGAATAATGAAGATGCAGAGTCAAGAAAATATTGAAAAGCACAAGCCAGAATATTTGGCAATATTCATAGACAGTAGTTCTTGGTGCCATGCATCACAGGATTATTGTGATGATTATTGATATAATCAATCAGCAGACGTTGTTTCAAAGTAATTAACTGTTAACTAGTGCCTTGGAGGGCAGCAGAAGCTGCTTGTGCATACCTACTGAAGCACTTCAGTCATGTCTGACTCTTTGTGAACCCATAGACTGTAGCCAGCTGGGCTCCTCCATTCATGGGATTCTTCAGGCAGGAATATTGGGGTGGGTTGTCATGCCCTCCTCCAGGGGATCTTCCCAATCCAGGGATCAAACCCATATCTCTTACATCTCCTGCATTGGCAGGCAGCTTCTTTTACTACTAGTGCCACCTGGGAAGGCCCAGAAGTTGCTTAAGATCATTCAAATTTGAAATCAGGGAAATTATAATTCTGGAAAATGCAGTTTTCATTTTAATTTTAGAGAAGTATCCAGAAAAATACAAGGACCAAAGAGCAGAGATATTATTCAATTAAGAAATGAATACATACTTGAGAATAGAATTTTAATTTGTTTTTAAATAAAGTGGCAAACCCAACAAATAAAAAGTAGCTATAGTGTGGTAGGAGAAGGCAATGGCAACCTACTCCAGTACTCTTGCCTGGAAAATCCCATGGGTGGAGGAGCCCGGTAGGCTGCAGTCCATGGTGTAGCTAAGAATTGGACACGACTGAGCGACTTCACTTTGATTTTTCACTTTCATGCATTGGAGAAGGAAATGGCAACCCATTCCAGTGTTCTTGCCTGGAGAATCCCAAGGACGGGGGAGCCTGTTGGGCTGCCGTCTATGGGGTCACAGAGTCGGACGTGACTGAAGCGACTTAGCAGCAGCAGCATAGTGTGGTAGCTATGAGCTCATACATGTAAGCCAGATTCTAGGGTTCAGATTTTAGTATTTGCCCTAACTACTTGCATGAACTTGATTTCTTAACATCTCTGTTTCTCAATGTTTCCAATCTGATATGCCCCACTTTTTTGAACCTGGTAATCCCTTTGAGCATCATTTACATTTGCTATTCTGACATTTTACCCCACTTAGTGTTTTGCAATTCCTTATTTTCATGTTTGTAGGAGACTTCTTGGAAGCATATTCACAATTTCTCAGAGTCTTGGCCAGGGTCTTAAATCTTGCATCCTGGAAGAGTTCTCTAATATTGATATATTTTTTCATAATTTATGTTCTGGCTTCCTTATCCGAGCACACTCAGAACCAGGAATACATGTACCCTCCATGACCCAACAGTACATGTTGGTGAGGTCTTGCAGTCTCTTTTCTCATCAGGTTCACTGTTCCTCTGCTGGTTCTATCATGACTTAACCAGAGTTTATGACATGATGTTCATGAAGGGAGATGAATGCAGATTATGAGGAGGAGCCTGTTGCATTCAGGGGAAAGTTCTCTTCATTGTCCACTAACAGAGAGTAGACTTAGATGATAAAGAAAATTTAAAGTGTCAAGTTTTGAAGGTATCTATCCAGATGTTCCCATGCCACGATTCAGGGTATTGTTCCCAAAAGAAAAAATGAAGGCCCCAAATCTGGCAAAATAGACCTGTTTTGATTGGATATTTAACTATCTTTGGGGCTTAACTTCTCTTGAAGTAAATTTCTAATTCTGATCCTCTCTTTTCTCTGCTTGCTAGCTGCAGAAGATAAGAATCTCTTTATAGGAGATAGGGGCTTCCCAGGTGGTTCAGTGGTAAAGAATCTACCTGCCAATGCAGGTGAAGTAGGTTCAGTCCCTGGGTTGGGAAGATTGCCTGGTGAAGGAAATGGCAACCCACTCAAGTACTCTTGCCTGGAAAATCCCATGGACAGAGGATTCTAGAAGGTAGAGTCCATAGGGTCGCAAAATAGTTATACACGACTTAGAGACTAAACAACAACAATTCATATACAAAGAACATCACAGGTCAGAGAGCTTGCCACCTGAATCCTCACCAAATAAAAAGAAAGATAAATGTAATCATTTTGGGGGAATATATTTAATTTCCTCTGCGGTAGGAGGATGTCTTTGTAGAGTTAATGACTTTATGATAACTGTTACGTATCTGAGTTTTAACTTTTTCTTTCTGAATTGTTGATTCTTTTTCAACTAATGAACTTGAATTTCTTTTATGTAAGTTTCAACAAATGATAATGTCACATAGGACTTTCTACTACATCTTAACTGCTGCTATGCAAATTGGAGGCAAAATGCCAGAAAGTTAGAAAAAGCATGCAGAAATGCTTCACAAATGCTTTGTGAATAAAACCCTTAATCCTGGTTACTAGCTGTACCATTTGTTCTCTAGCCAGGCACATTTTTCCTCCAAAAAATACAAATGATATGAATCCTTCTTTTTAGAGAAGAAATATTAAAAATACACACAAAGTAAGCAAGTTCTTATTTATTCTTTTAAGGCTTTTATTCCCTTCTGAAAAAAACAGGGCAGAATGAGTTGAGGATAGTCTACAAAGTTGATATTTAAAAGTAAAATAAAGCAAAAGTGAATTCTGTAACAGGCTAGAGAAACTGAGTATTAATCCACTTGTACAAGTGAACGAATATTTCAAAAATAATGAATGAAATCATCAAATAAATCAAAGTCAAATTGTGGTGATATACTGCTTTCCTTGAAAAAGTAAATTTACCATTGTATGTGAGAATAAATTAGATCAATGGTTAATTTAGATGCTTCACTATAACTACCTGGAGAATTCCATGAACTCTATAGTCCATGGGGTCTCAAAGAGTCAGACATGACTAAGCAACTTTCACTTTTTACTATAACTTAATGACACTGAAATAATGAAAAGTATTTTCCTTGTGGTGTGGACCATTGACCACTGATTTGTAGAATGTACCTTCCCCTTGCACTTATAAAGACACCTATTTTTTTTTTTTTTAAACAATTACAGAAACCTGAGAGTGACACTGGACAAGTAGCATAATGCCTGGCCAATAAATAAAGCTGGGAGGAAATTCAGTAAGAGTCATTCTACATACTACCTGGCAGAAACTGCCAGCAATCCATCAAACCATTTCTGTTACACTATAAAATAAGGAAGATATAGTGATAATCTTACCTACACAGATATTTGACTATGCTGATGTTACCATGTATTCTTTATAGTTCCTTCTTTAGCTTCTATTTGCTAAGTGGAAGTCAGACACAGAAAGAGTTCGTATTGTATGATTCCATGAAGATGAAACCTTAAGGAAAGAAAAAGCAAAGTTAATCTATAGTGACAGAAAGCTGATTACTGCCTGTGGCCCAGGATAAGAGATTGACTAGGAAAGGGCACAAAGGAGCTTTATGATATAATGGAAATGTCCTATATCTTTATTATGGTGGTGGTTATAAGGGTTTCTGAATTTGTCAGAATTATTCAACTGTATGCTTAAAATGAGTACATGTTATTGCATGTCAGTTATACCTCATTAAGTTGATTTTTTTTTAAAGTACATGTGATGTAGTCCCATTTTTTGTAGAAAATAAAAGTCTTGTAAATGAAAAAAAAAATTATATATTATTTATTTGGCTGTTTCAGATCTTAGTTGCATTATGTGGGATCTTTCGTTGTGCCACATGGACTCTCTATTTGTGGGGTGCAGGCTCAGTAGATGCAGTGCCTGGGCTTAGTTGTCTTGCAGCATGTGGGATCTTAGTTCCTTGACTAGGGATCAAACCAGGTCCCCTGTATTACAAGCTGGATTCATAATCTCTAGACTACCAGGGAAGTCACTGGCTTCAACTTCAATATTAGCATTTGCATATATGTGTGTGTGTGTGTGTATATATATATATATATATATACACTTCTCTAACTTTTGTGCATCATTTGCAATATTGTCACAAGTGTATTTTTAATTAGTTTTACTCTGCAAAAAATAAATCTTCTCATGTTGTTGTCTTTTAGTCCCTAAATCCTGTCTGACTCTTTGAGATCCCACTGACTGTAGCCTGCCAGGCTCCTCTGTTCATGGGATTTCCCATCCTAGTGTGGGTTGCCATTTCCTTCTCCTTCCCAACCCAGGAATCAATCCTGCATCTCCTGAGCTGGCAGGCAGATTCTATACCACTGAGCCACCAGAGGCTCCCCCAAAGCTTCTGACAGTTATGCTTAAAATATTAATAAATTTATAGAAAACAATTAGCAATTATTCTGTCAGTGAAATATGTACTAAGCTCTACAACTGAACTCTTTTGATTATGAATACCATGGATCCCAAGAGATGAAATGACTTGCCAAGTGTCTGTGACAGAAATAACAGGTGCAAAAATGCCTAAATTAAAAAAAAGAAAAAATACAAAGTTTGGATGGTATTGATTTCATGTTAGGCTATTTGAGGTTAATTATCAGATGTATCAAAACTCAGAAACATAAAACTCAAATAAATAGTCAACACCAATCTTTTTTCTTTGTTAAAACTGATAAATTAATAGAAACAATTGTCACATAGTTTACAATGACTTTCTGACCATTTCCCAGTTCTTAATGATGCTGATCCCATCAGTACTAGTTGATCAGAATATTTTCACATTTCAAATGTCTAACTAGATTAATATCAAAACATGAAATTTAAAAAAAATTAAACAATTATATTTAGATCAGGAAAATGAACTATGTCTTTTTGCATGGAAATATTGTTCCCTATATAATATTGAGTAAGTTACTACCCCTATGTACCTCTGTATGCCCAAATAAACTATAGGAATTTTTAGAGGTTAAAAGGAATCAACATTAAAAAAAAATCCTTCACTAATAATAGTAAATGCTTATTAACTATTTGCAATTATCTAAAACATCATTGTTATATAGAACAATTTCTTCATTTTACATGCCATAAAGTTATATAGATTTTATTCTTAATGAAAATTTTTTTCCATTTACATAATTCAAAATTATTTTGTCTTGGCTGCACATTACTTCCTTTTATAAGTGTATCAGGACTCACTGGGATATTGATAGATTGAAGGGTTTCATGTTGTTTCCTTTCTACTCTGAGCAATGATACTATGCATAATTTTAGAGACATATTATCTTTATAGAACTAATCTTATGAGATTGATTTTCAGAAATGGGAATGATGGTTCAGAGTCTACATATATTTTATTTTTTAATAGAAGTTACCACTTTGGTCTTAATATTGCTATCACTATTTACATTATCATAAGTCATAAATGAGATAAATTATATCTGATTCTTTATCTATATTATCATCTCAGTTTTTAAAATAGCCTGTCTTATGGGTATAAAATATTTGTTCAATGTTACTTTAATTTAAGTTTTGACTACTAATTAGTTTGAGTGTCTTTTCATATGCTTATTCACCATTTGGCTTTGTTCCTCTGTAAATTGCCTCTTCATGTTATTTCACATTTTCATATTGAGCTAACATCAGATTCATATTTGTCCCTAACATCAAATTATTTTTCTCCTGTGTTTGGAGATGTTTCTTTCCATTTGATGTTTTAGCTAAAAATCTTGGTCTCAACAGTGATTATGTCTTCTTCAATTCACCTAGTAAATTGTTCATTTGGGAAATCATGTTTTTCACATTTCCTGTTTCTAAAGTAAATGTTTTCCATGTATGCACATTGCACTCAAATCTAGTAATCTCTCTTTTGTCATCATTCACACTGCTATCTGTTGACACCAAGAGTTCTGTTTTACAAGCCCTGTACTAATTTGAATTGCTACTCCTATCTTGTTATCAAGAGTCCTTAAGTTTATTGTTATAATTTCTAATTGACTTAGAGGGTCTGGTTCATGCAACACCACCTAACTGAGGGCAAATTGCATGAAAAGCATCATCCACCCAGGTAGGGATAGTGGTGCAGCATTTGGTAAGCTGTCTCTCATCTACTGGGCACCAGAAGAAGTTGTGCATCTAACTGGGGAAGATCCAGCCTAATCACTCATATTACAATGTCCTCAATGTGTTGACATTTCATACAGGAGTCAAAGGATTCCAGAGGGTCATGATTTTTCTAAATTCTAATATTCATCCAAAGCTTTAACTTACCCTGTATTGTCATGGGAAAGCCACAGAGTTCTGGATGGAGAGAGCAACTGTGAAGTTCAGAATGAAATGGAGAAAGACAAATTCCACTCTCAGTCTTTCTAAAATTTTTCATGCCTGTATCTTTATGATTAAATATCAAACTATTTAGATTAGGTCTGGGTTACTTGAAAATGTTGACATCTTTAAAATATCTTATTCAAAATTGTTTTCAGCATATAAATGCAAAGTGAGAATAATCAACTTTAAAATAAATTACTAGCATAGTCAAAATTGGTAAGTGCTATTTAGTCTCAATGAAATACAAATGAATATTTAATGCTCCTCCTCTCTGTAATTTGTCAAGCATAAGGGCAAAATTTAAAAATAAATAAAGAAGTGAGGTGAAGATAAACTTTGATATTCATCTTTTTATATAATTTTAGCAATTGAAACACAACTCTATTTAAGTTCTCCTTTAAAATAACTTGTCTTGAGAGTTCACATGATAGAGAAAATTCTGTGAGCGATGTATTATACAGAGTTTTATTCTGACAATAGATTGATGAGTTGTATAAGTGATCCATTCTTTCCAAATTGCAATAAATACTTATCTTTAGAATACATATTTGTCTTTTTTCCAAGTTTATATTCTACAAGTTTCTCAAAATTCAGAACTGTCTAACATCTTATATGCAAATCTAAGCATCATCTAATTTTACTCTTTCAGAACTCTTTTCAAGAAAAATGATGAAATGTTTACTTTCCCCTTTGAAAGTCTGAGGTAGAAATGATACATGCAGAGTTATAATTCACCCGGCATCTAAACTTCCTTTTAGACTAGTAATTTTCAAAGTATTAATCTATGCTTTAATATTGCATATTAATAGTATACTCATAGGTTGATGGGCAGTTTTCTTATCACAAACAAAGCACTATATAATAGTTTATTTTTATGTCTATATATTGGCTATCTTATGCTTTGTATAAATCACATATTAAGTATTCATTATTGAAAACACCTAAGGCTACTTATCTAAAACTTTAATGTAACCACACTAGCTTCAGGATAGTTTCTACTATTAATAACACCATAAGAAAAATATAGTGACCGCTTTAAAAAATTGGATACCATGTTAAAAATTATATTATATTATACAGCTGCACATCATAACATGAAATAAACCTTGATACATCATACTTTCTGTCTAAAATAAATAAACGAGGTGAGTATTTAAAAGCCCTATAAAGTATTAATAAAGATATGTAGGTAGAAAATTAGATAATAACAACAATATTCAGCAATTCACTAATGAAATAATACCAACTAATTAATTCATATATGCAACAGAAGCAGAAGACATTAAGAAGTGACAAGAGTGCACAGAAGAACTGTACAAAAAGGTCTTAATGACCCAGATAGCAATGATGGTGTGGTCACTCACCTAGAGCCAGACATCCTGGAGTATGAAGTCAAGTGAGCCTTAGAAAGCTTTGCTATGAATAAACCTAGTGGAGTTGATGGAATTCCAGCTACTTCAAGTCCTAAAAGATGATGCTATGAAAGTGCTCAATATGCCAGCAAATTTGGAAAATGCAACAGTGGCCACAGGACTGGAAAAAGTCGGTTTTCATTTCAATCCCAAAGAAGGGCAAGGCCAAAGAATGTTCAAATTATCATACAATTGCACTCATTTCACATGCTAGCAAGGTAATGCTCAAAATCCTTCAAGCTAGACTTCAGCGAAACGTGAACCAAGAATTTCCAGATGTACAAGTTGGATTTAGAAAATGCAGAGGAACCAGAGATCAAATTGCTAACATCTGTTGAATCATAGAAAAAAACAAGCAAATTCCAAAAATATTATCTACTTCTGCTTCATTAACTATGCTAAAGCCTTTGACTGTATGGATCACAATAAACTATGGAAAATTCTTAAAGAGATGGGAATACCAGACCACCTTACCTGCCTCCTGTGAAAGCTGAATGCAGATCAAGAAGCAATATTTAGAACAAGACATAGAACAACTGACTGGTTCAAAATTGGGAAAGAGCTATATTAAAATTGTATATTGTTACCTGGCTTATTTAACTTATATGCAGAGTAAATCATGGGAAATTCCGGGCTGGATGAAGCACAAGCTGGAATCAAGATTGCCAGGAGAAATATCAATGACCGCATATATGCAGATGATACCACTTTAATGGCAAAAGGCAAAGAGGAATTAAAAAGCCTCTTGATGAAGGTGAGAGAGTGAAAATGATGGCTTAAAACTCAACATTCGAAAATTAAAGATCATGGCATCAAGTCCCATCACTTCATGGTAAATAAATGTGGAAAACCTGGAAAGAGTGACAGATTTTATTTTCTTAGGCTCCAAAATGACTGCAGACAGTGATTGCAGAAATGAAATTAAAAGACACTTGCTCCTTGGAAAAAAAGTTACTACAAAAAAGCAGAGACCACTTTGCCAACAAGGTTTCATATAGCCAAAGCTATTGTTTTTCCAGTCATGTACAGATGTGAGAGTAGGACCATAAAGAAGCCTGAATGCCAAAGAATTGATGTTTTTGAACCGTGTGCTGGAGAAGATTCTTGAGAGTCCCTTGGACTGCAAGGAGATCAAACCAGCCAATGCTAAACAAAATCAACCCTGAATATTCATTAAAAGAACTGATGCTAAAGCTGAAGCTCTAATACTTTGACCACTTGATGTGACAAGTAACTCATTGGAAAAGACCCTGATGCTGGTAAAACTGATGGCAGGAGGTGAAAGGGGCCATAGAGGATGAGACGGTTGGATGGCATCACTGACTCAATGGAAGTCTGGTGTGTTGCAGTTCATAGGATTGCAAAGAGTCAGACATGAGTTAGTGACTGAACAGCAATAAAATATTCTTGACAAGTGGTGGGTTTGTAATACTAAGATTTGAGTTTAGTTTTGCTGTTAGTCTATGAAAAATTGATTTTAAAACTTTTATACATTTATTTTGCAGATCTTGAAATCTCATTCTTATGCATTACATGGGGAAAACAGGATTCTCATAAAATAAATTATATATGTATATGAAAGAGATTTAATTGTAAAGAGTTTCTATTTACAAACAAATTACAAAGAGTTTAATGCAAATGTACTTTACAAATGTAAGCTGAGCTGTAAGCAAGATTTATGCATTTTAGCATGTAAATAACTAAAAACAGTAGGTGCAAATTCTGTATTTCTCCATTAAAGTCTATATTTCTTTTAAAAATGAGAAAAGAAGAGGAAAGGAAAAGAAGATGAAATGGAAAAGAAGAAGGGAAAAGAAGGAAGAAGAGGAGGAAGAAATAAAAATTAAACAAATCAAAGTTATAAAACCAAAAATACCTATCAGACTGGTACTTTATGTACTGTTATTTGAAAAATAAATAATAAGAAAATGCTAAGTCATCACAGTGATGACAAATTCAAACAATAAATATTTTAATGTTTTTAGCACAAGTATTCATTGTTTTAAAATTTTCACATTTTAGCATTTATGCTATATCAAAATGGAATCTGAATCATCTGTCACTGTCTTGGCATGACATCACCACATCCTGATTTGTGAGGTGATTAGGTGACTCATTATTCTCTAGCAAAACACTCAGGTATTTTGTGTATCATCTCAGTTAATACTTGCAAACCTTCTCTCAATTACATATGATTTCAACTTACATAAGAAAAAACTGATGGGATTCCCTGGCAGTCCAGTGGTTAGGACTCTGCACTTTCACTGCCCAAGGTATGGGTTCAATCTCTGATTGGGGAACTAAGATCCCACAAGCTGTGTGGTCTGGTCAAAAAAAAAAAAAAAAGATAATACACATTCAAATTTATACATTCAGGAGATGAACTTGTGTTTGAAGCCCATTATTACTGAATCCAAAGATATTTCATTACATCATCTCCTTTCTGCATGCACTTAGATTTTCTTAGTAAATAGGTGAGAATTTGAAGGGGAGTTAGGTTAATTTGCATAGTATTAAACTTACATAGTGAAGTCACTCAGTCGTGTCTGACTCTCTGCAACCCCATGGGCACCAGGCTCCTCTGTCCATGGTATTTTCTAGGCAAGAGTACTGAAGTGGGTTGTCATTTCCTTCTCCAGGGTTGCCATTTCCTTCTTCAGGGAACTTCCCGACCCACATGGCTCAGACGGTAAAGCGTCTGTCTACAATGAGGGAGACCCAGGTTTGATCCCTGGGTCAGGAAGATCTCCTGGAGAAGGAAATGGCAATCCACTCCAGTACTCAGTTTACAGCAAATTATCATCATCACTGTGTATAAGATCATATTCTTGTTTGAACTGATTACACTTTAGTTGCCTCCTTAACCCACATTCCCTAATCCACATTCCCTCATCATGTTTGATGCTCCATACAGTCCACAATAGGCACCTATCCTTACATGTTTGATGTGTGTCCTTAGATAATGAAGTGTCAGGTAAAATACGTTATACCTTCTTGTCTGTCTCAAATTTAAAATTACAACAATAATAGCATGCTATGAATGAAGCTTGTCTCTTTGCTAATTTTTATTCGTAAAACTACACTGTGGTATTTATCATTTTATGTATATCTTATTTGTGGTTCCTTACTACATGGCATTTAAGAGAATTTTATCCACAGTATTGAATTGATCTATTACCGTAAAGATGAACCTATCGACTAACCCCAGCTCTCTACTACCACAAATATATCCATTAAATAAATGTTCCATTGTTCCTCATGGATCTATTACACAATCCAGAGAAATTTCCTGGTATATATAAACAAGGCATGGGATTGCTGGGTTAAAGGGAATATACACATTCAATTTGCCAAATATTGTCAGATTTCTTTTTACAATGGTTAGTATTTCACTTTTATTTCCAAGTAGTAGTTTTTTTGTATATAATATTTAAGCAGTCTTAGTTACCTAGTATCTTGAAGGTTGCATGGCCAGAAATTGGCTCATATCTGGGTTCAGCTTTCACCCCGGGGGCAGAAGATGTGCTTAATCACAATTTCCCTAGGATCTCATGGTTCCCTCTCCACAGCAAGGGGATCCAACACTTTCTGGAGGCCCTTTGATCTCCAGAGGGTGACAGCTATTTTCCCAGTGATTGGTTTAAATTGCTGTCACCTAATGTCAAGCAGCAATGCCACAAAAAGAGATAACTACAGGAGATGATATTCAGTGCATTCTGATCAGCTTTAGACCAAGTTACCAACAAGTTATCAGGAAGTCAGAGAACTATAAACCTGCAACTTTATGCATCTGATATTCAGCAAGCACCAAAAACTGTGGCTCTCGTTAACCCTCAGGTCAGAACATACAAGTAGTTGCTTTTTTTTTTTTTTTTTAACAGCTATAAAACATTACTCCATTGCCTGCTTGCAAATTATTGTACTTGGAGATAATCTGACTATAATCTGATCCTTGTACTTTTTTAGATGACCAGATTTCTCTTTTTAAAAAATATTCTATTTTTTTCCTAAAATTTCATGACAATATAGATATATTTAAAATATTCTTTTCACTCATGGTTTTATTAAATTCCATCATAAAATGTCAAGATATGACTTTTTCCATATCCATTTTCTTTGGTACTGTATGATATACTTCCAACAGATGTTGTCATCTTTATTTTAGTAATTCTTAGTTATTATATTTTCAAATATTTCCACACTTCCAATTGTTTTTTTTTTCTTTCCTTCTAGCAAAACTATAAAATGGCTTACCTTATCAGATATTAATACAAACTTCTCATATTTCATTGATTGTTTGTACAGTGTGTCTTTTCCCAGGCTTTTACTTTCAAATTACCTGTCTTTAAGTTTGAAATGAGATTTTCTTAAAGCCAGAAGGTAGTGGATCATTTTATTTTTAAACAAGTCTGCCAATTTATGTCTTCTGATTGGTGTTTTTTGAACATTTACATTTAAAGTATTATATTACTGATATGTTGTCAATATGTGATTGTACCACTCTATTATTGTTTATTTATTCACTTTCTCACTCCTCTGTGTCACTTTTATTACTTTCTTTATTATCCAAATATATCTCAGGATTATATCTTGCTTTATTTCTAGTAACTTGTAGAGTATTGTGGCTTTTGCTCTTTTTGTAGAGTTTTTATTGTGGTTGCTATAATATGCATATACTACTTAAAACAATCTACTGGTATCAATAATTTACCACTTCCAGTGAAGAGCGGGTAACTCTCTTGTATTTAGTTTTATTTTCTTCTCACTTGTAAATATCATTGCTTTGTGCATCAGATGGTGCTACAATTTATATTTTGATCACAAAATATAATGTACAAAACTCATGAAGAACAGAATAATCTATTTTATATACTCATTTTTCTGCTTTTCCTGTTTTTCCTTATTCCTAGCTGATGTTTCAAAATTCCTTCCTTTATCATTTTGTTTTATGCTATGAAGATGGCAGAGTAGAAGGACCTACGCTCAACTTCTCTTGCAAGAACTCCAAAATTACAACTCACTGCTGAACAACTATTGACAGGAGAATGTTGGATTCCAACAAAAAAAGATACCCCATGTCCAAGGGCAAAGGAGAAGCCCCAGCAAGATGGTAGGAGGGGAGAAATCACATTTAGAATCAAATACCATACCTGCCAGAGACACTTGGAGGGATCAAACAAAACCTTCTGTGCACCAGGACACAGAGACTCCACAGAGACTGAGCCAAAACTGTGTTGAATGTCTCCTGTGAAAGTACAGGTGAGCAGTGGCCTGCCTCAGGGACAAGGGCTGTCAGTGCAGGAGACCTGGTCATACAGCCTGTGGGATAAATCCTTTAGAAGGAGGTCACCATTAATCCCACCACAGGGTCACTGAGCAGACAACCCACAAATTGTAGAGCAATTACACCAAAGAAATCCTTCCACTGCTAAGAAAGTTCTAGGATCCACAAAAGATTTCCCAACCTGGGGATTTGGCAAAGGGACTAAGAACCCCAAGGGAATTTAACTTTGGAGGCCAGTGGGATTTGATTACAGAAATTACACAAAGCTGTGGAAACAACTCTTGAAAGACATAAACAAAACCTTGTGCATACCAGGACCCAGGAGAAAGGAGCAGTGACCCTACAAGAGACTGACCCAGACTTGCCTGTGAATGCCCAGGAGTCTCCAGGAGAGGCATGAGTCAGCGGTGGCCTGCTGCAGTGTTGGAGGAAGCACTGCGTTTGGAGGAGGTATCCATTATCTTAAATACCTCCACCATAGTTTGGTCTCTGTTGATGGGTGGAGCTGTGTACCCTCCTTGCTATTTACTTGGGGCCAAACTATGGCGGAGGTAATAAAGACAATGGCAACCTCCTTCAAAAGGTCCCTATGCATATACTGCTACACTCAGGGCCCCCAACCCTGCAACAGGCCAGCACTGACCCACACCTCTGCTGGGGACTCCTGGACACTCCAGGGAAAGTCTGCGTCAGTCTCTTGTGGGGTCACTGCTCCTTTTTTGCTGTGTTCTGGTGCACACAAGGTTTTTCAACAGAAAATTCATTTAAAGGTTTGCTGAGCGTGGCCCTGGCCATCAGAACAAGACCCAGTCTCACCCGCAATCAGTCTCTCCCATCAGGAAGCTTCCATAAGCCTCTTATCATTCTCCATCAGAGGGCAGACAGACTGAAAACAACAATCACCCAACTAACCAATCTGATCAGAAGGACCACAGACTTGTATAACTCAATGAAACTATGAGCCATGCCATGTAGGGCCACCCAACACAGATGGGTCATGGTGGAGAGTTTGGACAAAATGCAGTCCACTGGAAAGCCAGTTAGTAAGTTCAGTCACTCAGTTGTGTCTGACTCTTTGTGACCCCAGACTGCAGCACGCCAGGCCTCCCTGTCCATCACCAACTTCCAGAGTTTACTCAAAATCATCTCCATAGAGTCAGTGATGCCATCCAACCATCTCATCCTCTGTCGTCCCCTTCTCCTCCCACCTTCAATCTTTCCCAGAAATAGGGGCTTTGCAAATGAGTCATCTCTTCATATCAGGTGGCCAAAGTGTTGGAGTTTCAGCTTCAGCATCAGTCCTTCCAATGAATATTCAGGACTGATTTTCTTTAGGATGGAGTGGCTGAATCTCCCTCTAGTCCAAGGCACTCTCACGAGTCTTCTCCAACACCACAGTTCAAAAGCATCAATTCTTTTGTGCTCAGCTTTCTTTACAGTCCAACTCTCACATCCATACATGACTACTGGAAAAATCATAGCCTTGACTAGACAGAATTTGTCAACAAAGTAATGTCTCTGCTTTTTAATATGCTGTCTAGGGATGACAGGGGATGAGATGGCTGGATGGCATCACTGACTTGATGGACATGGGTTTGAGTAAACTCCAGGAGTTGGTGAATGATAGGGAGGCCTGGTGTGCTGTGCTTCATGAGGTCACAAAGAGTCGGACACGAGTGAGTGACTGAACTGAACTGAACTGAACTAGACTGAAGAAGGAAATGACAAACCACTTCAGTATTCTTGCCTTGAGAATCTCATGAACAGAATGGAAAGGAAAAAAGATGTATGACACTGAAAGATGAACTCCAGGTCAGAAGGTGCCAAATACCCTACTGGAGATCAGTGGAGAAATAACTCCAGAAAGAGTGAAGAGATGACCCCAAAGCAAAAACAATACCCAGCTATGGATGTGACTGGTGATAGAGGCAAAGTCCAATGCTGTAAAGAGCAATATTACATAGGAACCTGGAATGTTAAGTCTGTGAATCGAGGCAAATTGGAGGTGGTCAACAGAAGATGGCAAGACTGAATGTCAACATTTTAGGAATAAGTAAACTAAAATGGACTGGAATGGATGAGTTTAACTCAGATGACCATTATATCTACTACTGTGGGCAAGAATCACTTAGAAGAAATGGAGTAACCATCACAGTTAACAAAAGAGGACTAAATGCAATACTTGGATGCAATCTCAAAAAAGACAGAATGATCTCTGTTCAATTCCAGGGCAAAAAATTCAATATTACAATAATCTAAGTCTGTGCCGCAACCACTAATGCTGTAGAAGCTGAACTTGGAACGGTTCTATGAAGACTTAAAAGACCTTTTAGAACTAACACCCAAAAAAGATGTCCTTTTCTTTAGAGGGAATTGGAATGCAAAAATAGGGAGTACAGAATGAAGCAGGGCAAAGTCTAATAAAGTTTTGTCAAGAGAACACACTGGTCAAAGCAAACAGCCTCTTCTAAGAACACAAGGGAAGACTCTACACATATACATCACCAAATTGTCCATACAGAAATCAGACTGAATATATTCTTTGCCCCAAAGATGGAGAAGCTCTATGCAGTAATCAACAACAAGACCAGGAGCTGACTGTCGCTCAGATCATGAACTCCTTATTGCCAAATTCAGACCTATATTCAAAAAAGTAGGGAAGAGCCCTAGACCATTTAGGTATGATATAAATCAAATCCCTTAAGATTCACAGTGGAAATGATAAATAGATTCAAGGGACTAGATATGATAGACAGAATACCTGAAGAACTATGGACAGAGGATCATGACATTGTACAGGAGGCAGTGACCAAGATCATCTCTGAGAAAAAAGAAATGAAAAAAAGCAAAATGGCTGTCTGTGGAGGACTTATAAATAGCTGAGAAAAGAAGAGAAGCAAAGGGCAAAGGAGAAAATGAAAGATATACCCATTTGAATGCAGAATCCAAAAATAGCAAGGAGAGATAAGAAAGACTTCCTCAGTGATCAGTGCAAAGAAATAGAGGGAAACAATAGAATGAGAAAGACTAGAGATCTCTCCAAGAAAATCAGAGATACCAAGGGAACATTTCATGGCAAGATGAGCACCAAAAAAGACAGAAACGGTAGGGACTTAACAGAAGCAGAAGATATTAAGAACAGGCGGCAAGTATTCACAGGAAAAAATGCACAAAAAAGATCTTCATGACCCAGATAACCACGATGGTGTGGTTACTCACCTACAGCCAGACATCCTGGAACAGGGTCAAGTGGACCTTAGAAAGTATCACTACAAACAAAACTAGTGGAGGTGATGGAATTCCAATTGAGCTATTTCAAATCCTGAAATATGATGCTGTGAAAGTGCTGCACTCAATATGCCAGCAAATTTGAAAAACTCAGCAGTGGCCATAGTATAGGAAAAGGTAATTTTCATTCCAAACCCAAAGAAAGGCAATGCCAAAGAATGATCAAACTACCACACAATTGCACTCATCTCATATGCTATCAAAGTAATGGTCAAAATTCTACTAGCCAGGTTTCAAGAGTACGTGAACTGTGAACTCTCAGATTTTCAAGCTGGACTTAGAAAAAGCAGAGGAGCCTAAGTTCAAATTGCTAACATCAGTTGGATCATCAAAAAAGCAAGAGAATACCAGAAAAACATCTACTTCTGCTTTATTGATTATGCCAAAGCCTTTGACTATGTGCATCACAACAAACTGGAAAAATCTGAAAGAGATGGGAATACCAGAGCACCTGACCTGCCTCCTGAGAAATCTGTATGAAGAGCAAAAGCAGCAGTTATAATTTGACATGGAACAAGAGATTGGTTCAAAATTGGGAATCATGAGAAATGCTGGGCTGGAGGAAGCACATGCTGGAACCAAGATTGCCAGGAGAAATATCAATAACCTCAGATACGCAGATGACACCACCCTTATGGCAGAAAGTGAAGAAGAACTAAAGAGTCTCTTAATGAAAGAGGAAAGTGAATATATTAGCTTGAAAATCAACATTCAGAAAACTAAGATCATGGCATCTGGTCCCATCACTTCGCAGCAAATAGATGGGGAAACAATGGACATAGTGACAGACTTTATTTTGGGGAGGGGGGGCTCCAAAATCGCTGCTGATGATAACTGCAACCATGAAATTAAAAGACGGTTACTCCTTGGAAGGAAAGTTATGACCAACCTAGACAGTATATTAAAAAGCAGAGACATTACTTTGCCAACAAATGTTCATCTAGTCAAAACTATGGTCTTTCTAGTAGTCGTGTACAGATGTGAGAGTTGGACTGTAAAGAAAGCTGATCACTGAAGATTTGATGCTTCTGAACTGTGGTGTTGGAGAAGACTTGAGAATCCCTTTGGCTGCAAGGAGATCCAACCAGTAAATCCTAAAGGAAATCAGCCCTGAATATTCATTGGAAGGACTGATGCTGAAGCTGAAACTCCAATACTTTGGACAACTGATGTGAATAACTGACTCATTGGAAAAGACCCTGACGTTGGGAAAGATTAAAGGCAGAAGGAGAAGGAGATGACAAAGGATGAGATGGTTGGATGGCATCACAGACTTGGTGGACATGAGTTTGAGCAAGCTCTGGGAGCTGGTGATGGACAGCGAAGCCTGGCATGTTGCAGTCTATGTGGTTGCAGAGTCGGGCATGACTGAGTGACTGAACTGAACTTCTGTTTGAAAACTTTCCTGTAGCCATCTTTAAGGCTAGTGCTCCTTCAAAAATATAGTTTTTCTTCAACAATAAATTTAATTTGTCCTTAATTCCTAATGGATAGTTTCACTAGATACAGAATTCTTTCTTTCTCAGTCTTGAATAATATTATTCCATGGATTCAGATGAAATATCTCTTGTCATTTGAACTGGTGGTCCCTATAGGCAATAAATCATTTCTCTCTGGCTTCTTTGAGGTTTTTGTTTTTTTTTTTTTCTTTTGTCTTAGTTTTAGAAAATTTAATTATGATGTGTATTTATGTAGATTTCTTTAGGTTTATCATTTGGGGATTTACTCAGCTTGTTGGATCTATGAGTTTTTTGTCTTTCCCCCAAATTTGGGAAGTTTTCAGCCATTATTACTTTACATATTCTTTCAGCACCTTACTTTTTTTTTCTCTTTCTTAGGCTCCAATCATAGAAACATTGAATCTTTTTTATATTATTGCCCTGAGGAAATGTGTTTTTAAGTCTGTTTTCTCTCTGTTGTTTACATTGGAAGAATACTATTTTTCTTCCTTCTAGATCAATAATTCTTTTCTTTGTCATCTCCAACCTACTACTGAGTACATCCTGTGACTTAAAAGATATCAATTGTTGTATTTTAATGAAAAAAATTTTCTTTCAGTAATTTACTATGACTTGTATTTGTTTGTTGACATTTGCTGTTTTCATTTGCTTCATGATAATTTCTAATTGACTATTGAAGCATTTTTATGATGAGTGACTTGAGGTCCTAATCAGATAATCCCAACATTAGAGTCAACCTGATATTGATATCAGTTTTTCCCCCACAAGTTGTGATTTTCTTAGTTCTTTGTATGACATTATTTTTCATTGTATTCTGGACATTTTTTTGATTATATAAGGAGAATCCAGGTCTAAAATAAATATGTTCATAGATATCATTCACCTATTTAGATTTAGTCCATGATTTTGGTGGTTTAGTCCATTTGGTTCAAATGTAGTTTAATTTTTAGTCTTTTCTGTGCAGTGTTTGCTCTCGGCTCTGCTGAGTTTTAGTTGTTGTTGTTGTTGTTGTTTTTTCGGATGCTGTGGGAATCACACTGTTCCCTGCAGATGCTGCCTGCCTGAGAGGGCAGAAGAGTTTTCCCCTGATCAACCCTCTGTTTTTTCTTGGTGCAGAAGGGTGTGGTGAGACCCAAGACCAGTGTCCTTCCCCTGCCCTAGTGTCTGTGAACCCAAGAGTCTAGATCCTGTAAATACAAAGATAATTCCTAGACCAGGCTGCTCATTGTGGCTGTGTCTTATTTCTAGTTTGGCCAGTGTGCCCAGGTGTCTCTGTGTTGGGGAGGAGAGTCACAGTCTCATTGAAAAAGATGAAAAAGGTTTAGTGGGTTTTGTCCCCTGAGGAACCTGGATTTCTTCTGCTGGTTCTGTCTGCTGCTAAAAGATATTGCGATGTCTCTTTGGCAGGAAAGAAGTCCTTCTTCCCAGTGGTGTCAGTTTCACCCAATGATGTCAAAAGAATTCTTTTTTGGTATGGAGGAACCTTCCTATCTAAGCTGCCGTCTGTTGCTAGCATGAGGATCAATAAATGCTGGGTTTGGGTGGTCTTCATTTCTGAGTGAGATGTCTCAAGAACCTCTGCTACTCAGCATCCCCTCCCGTCCTGTGGAACAAAATTAACTCCACTTTTGGGATTCAAAACTAGCTCTTCTTCTTACCGCTTTCAAAGTGCTGCTTTGGTGTGGTCTCTGGCACCGTTTCCTGGGTTTACAGTTGTCATTAGTGAGGAGCAGGAGGAATAAACAAGTCTATGAGATATTGTTGAAACCAGAAGTTTCAGTGTGCATTTTATTTTTAAATAAGGCATTTCATACAATTGTGATCTAGGATGACTTTTGCTTCCAACATACTTTGAAGTGAAATAGAATGTTACTATATTTATATGCTTGAAATGTAGTGTTACTTTTACATAAATAAGATACAATCTCCCAGTGTAACAAGAAATAAAGAATAGGAGTGTTTCAGTTAAACATGATTGATCCAAAAACAGACATTAATCTTTTCTCTCATCCAATACTACACTAAGGTGACTACAGAAAAATATAATAGCTTAAACTGAGGAAGACAAAGATGAATGGAAATGAGGCCACAGGAGAAGGCTAACAATAAAAGGTTGGAAGGAAATAGGAAAATAATAATTGAATCACCCATTCAGAAAAAGCTGAACTTGAGGCCATTAATGTGATTTTGCATGTGGTGGTGGGGTGGGGTGGTCAAATAGAATCAGAAATATTTGATTTTATAATATGAACTTTATGTTAAACAATTTTAAAACTGAAGAAACAAGATATTACTTAAAACAGGAACGTGAGACACTAAAAGCAGAGAACTTCTTAAATATTTGTATAAAGGAACATAGATTTTCAGACACTAGCCTTCTCTCTGTAGTAAGCAACAGCCTGACACTCATCCCAATGAAAAGGTTTTCTTTTTGAAGAGGCAGAGCTAATGATACACTGAATTTATAGATTCCCAAGCATGCCTGTGTGTACTGAACTGTAACTTCCTCCAATTTCAAAGGAAAACTGGAGAAGGAAATGGCAACCCACTCCAGTGTTCTTGCCTGGAGAATCCTAGGGATGGGGGAGCCTGGTGGGCTGCTGTCTATGGGGTCGCACAGAGTCAGACACGACTGAAGTGACTTGGTAGTAGTAGTAAGCATGCCTGAGTATGGACATGAGGTGTCTGAGTGAAACAGAGACTACATCACATTCTGCATATAGAAAAATAGGCTGTTGGTGTTTTTCTCCTATTCACCTTTCATCATGTTATCTTATAGGTTTATATAATCTGAAAAGAGATTGGATTATTTCTCTCTTGTGAAAACCAATGACTATTATTCAAGATCTACAGAGGCAGACATTTGAAAGCACCACATGAAGAGGCCAATGTACTGCAATATGTTTTAATAGGAATTTTGCTTTTAACAATCTGTGTCCTCACAAATTAGCCTGGTCATTAAAGATGACTAGACATTCAAGGAATATTTGTGTCATGAAAGACAATAAGGCCATAAAGACAAGCTAAGATGTTGACATGAGAGCTAACAATTATAAACTGGAGGATTTCCATGGTGATCCAGTGGCTAAGACTCTATGCTCCAAGAGGGCCTGGATACAATAACTGGTCAGAGAACCAGATCAAATAATAATAAATCAGTTAGAAGCCAATATTCAAGGGCTAATAGAAAAAAACTGTTATTGTCTTACAAATCTACAAAACCAAAAGTACAAATACCGAAAACAAGTCAAGGTCCACTGACACGTACCAAGCCCAAGACCTGGGTCTATTCTTCTCAAAATGATTGTAGATAATATAAAAGGTCAGGATATTAGAACAATATAATTCTATACTTGAGAAAAAATTTTTAGCAATAAATACCCTAAGACTTGTGATAATAGATACATTTTTTTAACTGTCCCTTTAAGTTATAAAGCTTATCATGTATTTTAAATGTAGACAGCCCACATGCCCTGAGACTGCACCCTTGGCTCAATCAGTAGAACCTAAAAAAGAAGAAAAAAGATAAAAGAGACCTTTTAAAGTCTCTCTTGCCCAAATAGCTTTCTCAGAATTACATGTCAAGGGCAAAGACGGGTCTTAAAATTCATCTGTGCAAATGATGAAAGACTTCAGCCATCTGAGAGAGTAATCTAGTTTATTCCAACAGTTATTTATAAACTGAGTGAGTGAAGTCGCTCAGTCATGTCCGACTCTTTGCAACCCCATGGACTGTAGCCTATCAGGCTCCTCCATCCATGGGATTTTCCAGGTAAGAGTGCTGGAGTGGGTTGCCATTTCCTTCTCCAGGGGATCTTCCTGACCCAGGATTGGAACCCAGGTCTCCAGCATTGCAGGCAGACGCTTTACCGCCTGAGCCACCAGGGAACTAGTGAGTTTTATATCATACTTGACTCATGACTAAAATTTTAAAATGAAAACTATGAGATCTCTGGTTGTGGCTGTCTATATGTCTGTATATGTATGCTATCTCTTCTTAGCAGTCCCCAAACTTTTAGGCACTAGGGACTGGTTTCATGGAAGATAGTTTTTCCACAGACTAGGATGTGGTGGATAATTTCAGAGTGATTCAAGTGTGTAACATTTATTGCACACTTTATCCAGCATTAGATTCCAGAGGTTGGGGACCCCTGTTCTAGATGATATTGCCAAAACTGATTTGCAAAAGCTCTATATAATTGGCTTAAACAAATAAGAGCTTATATAAACTCTCAGAAATATAATAGAAATCAACCCAAATGAATTTCAGGTTCACCTGATCTGGGGAAATATTCAGTATTAAAGCTATTTAGGCTTCCCTTGTGGCTCAGAGGCAGAAAAAATGAAATAAAATCTGCCTACAATGCAGGAGCTGCAGGAGATATGTGTTTGATCGCTGGGTGGAGAAGATCCCCTGGAGGAGGGCATGGCAACCCACTCTGGTATTCTTGCCTGGAGAATCCCATGGATAGAGGAGCCTGGTGGGCTACAGTCCATAGGGTCACAGGGTTGGACATATCTGAAGTGACTTAGCACACATGCATGTAAAGCTATTTGACTGTGTTTAATTAACATACACATTTCTTTAGAGTTATCAACATTAAGTATTCTACTCTTATTGTACTTAGGTTTACTAAAAGTAAAGCTCATGTTATCTCTGCTACAAAATTTGGCAAAAATTCAAAAATACCTTGGTATAAAATATTTCATGTTATAAAATAGATATAAACAGGATAAGAGTTTTTAGGTAGACTCTATAAAAATAACTATGCTTATGCTATGCCTATCAAATAGTAGTTTCTCCAAGTCTTTCGATAAAAGCTTAGAGTTTTGTCGAGTTAAATAATGAGAATCCACTGTCAAGATTATTTTAAAATAAGATAGAATACTGAAAGATTTACTGTTAAACAAGTATAGTAAGAAAAGGTATAAGGTATATGGAGATGATTTTGTTTAGGAAGTTATCTTGTCCTGTCTTTGATGTTTTGTTGCTCAATCATGTCTGATTCCTTAATGACCACTTGGACTGTGGCCCACAAGGCTCTTCTGTCCATGGGATTTCCCAGGCAAAAATACTAGACTGCGGTGCCATTTTCTTCTCCAGGGGATGTTCCCAACCCAGGGACTAAACCCGCATCTCCTGCTTTGGTAGCTGGATCCTTTACCACTGAGCCACCAGGGAAGCCTGATCTTGTCCTAAAGTTGGTTATTTATAAATAGGAAATAAAACAAGAAACAAATACAGAAAGTTGAAAATTTTTGTTAAAAAAAAAAAAAAAGTTAGGGCAGGTATTTAAAAAGAAATTTTGTATGTGGTCAGGACCAGATAAAATAAAAGTTAATTTAAGTGAGTTTTAATATAAGAAAAAACATAATAAACGTGAAATCAGAATCTATGTTTCTTTCATTCAAAGGACAACAGTCTTTTTGTTTTGTTTTTCCCTATTGCTCTGCTCTAAATAGTGAAAGGTTGCCTTTGAGTAGTCAGTCTAAAAAAAATAAAACAACTCATTTCTTGTCAAGTATGTATGTGCTGAGTCTCTCAGTCATCTCTGACTTTATGCGACCCCAGGCTCCTTTGTCCACGGGGATTCTCCAGGCAAGAATACTGGAGTGGATGGCCATGCCTTCCTCCAAGGGATCTTCACAACCCAGGGATCTAACCCAGGTCCCCCACATTGAAGGTGGATTCTTTACTGTCTGAGCCACCAGGAAGCCCCTGTCTTGTCAAAGTAGTCACTTACATCCTGTGTTATCTTTATTAGGTGTTTGATTATTATATAAAATCTAGTTTCCTCAATATTAAAAGAGTTAGGTTTTGCTCTGAACTATATAACTATATATTTGAAAATGTTAACCATTAATTTGATTAAGTGAATTCATTTTGTTTAAATGAATAAACAGCGACTCATTTGACTTTTTAAATGTTTTCATTATTGTTGATGCACTTACCAAAAATCAAATTCTAGGTGAGTCTTTCTGACTTAGAATTAATTTTGAGATTTGGTCTCTTTCTTTATAAAAGGAGAGATGCTAGATATATTTGATATGTTAAATTACATGGGAAACTTTATCAAATCAGAAGTAACTTTAAGGTTTCTTTATATTCTATCTGAATAGTTATGTATTGCAAGCATTTCAGAAATTGTATGAAATTCCTGGACATCTTTTATGCCCTGACATAAAATGTTATCTGTCACCAAAACTGAAGCTTATGCTCAAGGGACTAATCCTGGGTATCAGAGAAACATCCTAGGGGATTTTCACACCAAAGCAGCAACAGAATCTATAAAGTGAATGAAACCCATTCTACTTCTACTTTCTAATTTTGCCATTATAATGTCCTTGTAACATGGCAGGAGTCTGCTCCTTTAAAAAAAAAGGGGGGGGGGGGTTAAAAAATAATTAATCTAAGTTAAACAGTCAGGGCTATGGAAAACCCAACCTGGCTGCTTATTTCTTCCTGTTCTCCAGCTAACAACATTTTTCCTTTGATGTGTTAATACTTTCCCTTGCTGAAAGGTTTCTGCCCCCATAATGGCAAAGAAACTGTTAGAACATGTGTTTCCCAGTTGGAGGATATGTTTCACAATATCCTCTGATCAAGGCATCCCCTTCACTGGGCAAACCATATATTGTTGTTATTCAGTTGCTCAGTCATGTCTGACTCTATGTGACCCCATGGAGTGCCACACCACAGGCTTCCCTGTCCTTCACCATCTCCTGGAGTTTGCTCAAACTCATTTTGCTCAAACTCATGTCCATTGAGTCAGTGACCCCATCCAACCATTTTGTCTTCTGTTGTCCCCTTCTCCTCCTGCCTTCAATATTTCCCAGCATCAGGGTTTTTTCTAATGAGTCGTCTCTTCTCATTAGGTGACCAAAGTATTGGAACTTCAGCTTCAGTATCAGTCCTTATAATGAATATTCAGGATTGATTTCCATTAGGATTCACTGGTTTGATCTCCTTGCTGTCCAAAGGACTCTCAAGAGTCTTCTCCAACACCACAGTTCAAAAACATTGGTGTTCAGCATTCTTTATGGTCCAACTCTCAAATCTATACATGACTACTGGAAAAACTATAGCTTTGATTAGACAGATCTTTGTTGGCAAAGTAATGTCTCTGCTTTTTAATCTGTTCTCTAAGTTTGTCATAGCTTTTCTTCCAAGGATCGAGTGTCTTCTAATTTCATGGCTGTAGTTGCCATCTGCAGTGATTTTTGAGCCCAAGAAAGTAAAGTCTCTCACTGTTTCCATTGTTTCCTTATCTATTTGCAATGAAGTGATGGGACCGGATGCTATGATCTTAGTTTTTTGAATGTTGAGTTTTAAGCCAGCTTTTTCACTCTCCTCTTTCACTTTCATCAAGACATTCTTCAGTTCCTCTTTGCTTTCTGCCATAAGAGTGGTATCATCTGCATATCTGAGGTTATTGATATTTCTCCCTGTAATATTGATTCCAGCTTGTGCTTCATCCTTCCAGAATTTCTCATGATGTACTCTGCATATAACTTAAATAAGCAGAGTGACAATATTCTTGTCACTATTCAGTCTTGACCTACTGCTTTCCCATTTTTGAACTAGTCCCTTATTCTATGTCCAGTTCTAACTGTTGCTTCTTAACCTGCATATAGGTTTCTCAGGAAGCAGGTAAGGTGGTCTGGGATTCCCATCCCTTGAAGAATTTTCCACTTTGTGTTGTGTGTCAAAGGCTTTAGTGTAGTCAATGAGGCAGAAGTGAATGTTTATCTGGAATTCTCATGCTTTTTCTATGAACCAGCAGATGTTTGGTAAATCATTTAAGCCTTTACAAAAATCTTTCAAACTTCTTGGAATTATCACTGTCTCTATCAATCTTAGTCATTAAACAAAGTTAAGAAAACTAATGGAAAAAAAACTAGACTCTAGTGGAACAAGAGTTAGTTGCATTGGAGTGAATGAGCAAATAAATATGTTTTTATAATTCTATTTAGTTTTTCCAGATACAAGGAAGGATTTTTTAAGACACATCAATTTGATAAATTATACCTTATTGAAACTTTTATTATTTTATCTGAACCTGATAATTCCAAATTCAGAAACTTAAACTAAAGCTGCCCTTTCCTTGAAGCCTTTTAGACAACTTGATCTACCAACTTCTGAGAAATTGTAACAATAATCCTCTTATGTATTACTATCTGAACCACTCAGAAAGTTTACCTGAATACCCAATGACATCATCAGAGACATCTAAATTACAAAAGATGGTTCAAATCCAACATCTAAAAATCTTTTAATTTACTTCCCCTGGGTCCAGAAACTCTTATAATTTGCTCCAATCATTAAGCTTTGGGGATTTTTTGTTTCCATATAAATGACTCTTACCTGATTACCTGCATTTTTTGGAGTATACCTATATCACACCCCCTAAAATGAGATAAAGCTGTTTAACTGAACTAACTGACCTGTTCTCAGAACTGAAAGCTGATTCAGAGAAATGGAAGACCCTAATAACTCATTGTCTATCCCCACAGCCATCAGCTTGCCTTTTAATTAAGAAAGACATTCTGAATAATTCAGTTGATGATGATTTGTGGTTAAGATCTGCTGATAGCTGGGGAAAAAAAAGAAATATAGGCAAAGGAGACAGCAAGTGCCAAAGACGTTGAGATGGGTACATGCTTGATGTGTTCAAGAAACACTAAGGAGACAAACGTAGGTGGATAGAAATAAGTAAGTTAAAGAAGGTACAGAATGACAGAGAAACTAATATAGATGTTTAAAAGATTTTTAAAGAACCACACTGGGTGCTTGTGTAGAGCACAGACTGATGGCAGATAAGAAGACTAGATAAGGAGACCAGATAAAAAGTATAGATGACAGGTAGACTAGACAAGAAACTATTTCAATGATCCACAGATCCATGATGCAGGTGATAAGAATTGTCAGGCTCTGATTATTTTGGAATATAGACGCAAGAGAGATTTGTGATAGTTAAATGGAAAATAACAATAAAAGGAAGCATTTTTCATAACTTATCGAATGTGCAACACCAAGGGTGAACCCTAACATAAACTATGGAATATGAGTGATAATGGCATGTCAGTATAGGTTCATCAGTTATAACAAATGTACCACTCTGTTGCAGGTTGTAGACAGCAGAGAGGGTTGGGCTTGTGTATGGACAGTGTATACATAAACAGCTCTGTACTTTCAACTCAGTTTTGCTATGAACCTAAAACTGCTCTAAACAATAAAGTCTATTCATTAACAAGTAAATGATAGGTTAACATTTATGTAAACCAAAGAAGAATGGAGTTGCCATTTATGAACATACTGGGAGGCAAATGTGCTGCAAGGTTGAAAGTCATGAGTTTAATCTTGGACAAGCTAAATGTGATATGCCTGTTAGATTTACAAGTGAAATTAAATAGATATGTAGAAGCATATTCAAAAATTCAGGAGGGAGACCTAGGCTGGGAATAAAATTTTTTAATTGTAAGTACATTGATTGTTTTTAAATTTATGGGGATGTGATCACTTAAGAAGTGAGTGCCAATAGAAACTGCAGTATTTCAAGTTCAGGAAGGTAAGAAGAAACTACTGAAAGGAGATGGAAAAAGAGATTCCAGTGAGGAAAAAGGACCAAAAATGGTAAGATACAACAACTGATCCTTGGATTTGGCAATTTGAAAGTCACTGATATCATAGATGAGGGAAGTTTTGTTTTTTGTTTTTTTTTTTTAAGTAGTAAGAATGAAAGTCTAATGGTTTGGATTCAAGGAAGAATAAGAGAAAAGCTTCTGGGCTTCTGCAGAACAAATTGGCTAAGTCAGTTTATTTCAGCATATCCTCCAAACACATGTATGTCAACTATGAAAAATAACCTATAATCAACAATTAATAACATTATTCAGTATCAAAAGCTGCAACCAACTTTAAGTTAATGTGAACAGTGCAGAAATAAACTAATAAAACTGATGCCCAAATCTGCTCTCACTTGTATGGGTGACAAATTGAATACAGGATACAATCTGGAATGACATAGAAAAGAATAGTTTTATTGCTTTGCCTGGCAAAGGGAGAAACAGGCTCCTGCCCTGGAAAAGTATGTGTTCCAACCTAGGAGGAATTGATGAGGAGTTTTAAAGCAATCTGATTTTGGTGTTGACCATCTGGTGATGTCTATGCATAGAGTCTTCTCTTATGTTGTTGGAAGAGGGTGTTTGCTATGACCAGTGCATTTTCTTGGCAAAACTCTATTAGTCTTTGCCCTGCTTCATTCCACATTCCAAGGCCAAATTTGCCTGTTACTCCAGGTGTTTCTTGACTTCCTACTTTTGCATTCCAGTCCCCTATAATGAAAAGGACACCTTTTTTTAGGTGTTAGTTCTAAAAAGTCTTGTTGGTCTTCATAGAACCATTCAACTTCAGCTTCTTCAGCGTTACTGGTTGGGGCATGCTTGGATTACTGTGATAGTGAATGGATTGCCTTGGAGACAAACAGAGATCATTCTGTCATTTTGAGATTGCATCCAAGTACTGCATTTTGGACTCTTTTGTTGACCATGATGGCTACTCCAATTCTATTGAGGGATTCCTGCCCACGGTAGTAGATATAACGGTCATCTGAGTTAAATTCACCCATTCCAGTCCATTTTAGTTTGCTGATTCCTAGAATGTCTACATTCACTCTTGCCATCACTTGTTTGACCACTTCCAATTTGCTTTGATTCATGGACCTGACATTCCAAGTTCCTATGCAATATTGCTGTTTATAGCATCAGACCTTGCTTCTATCACAAGTTACATCCACAGCTGGGTATTCTTTGTTTTTGCTTTGGCTCCATCCCTTCATTTTTTCTAGAGTTATATCTCCACTGATCTCCAGTAGCATATTGGGCACCTACCGACCTGGGGAGTTCCTCTTTCAGTATCCTATCATTTTGCTTTTTCATACTGTTCATGGGGTTCTCAAGGCAAGAATACTGAAGAAGACCAGGAGCTGACTGTGGCTCAGATCATGAACTCTTTATTACCAAATTCAGACTTAGATTGAAGAAAGTAGGGAAAACCACTAGACCATTCAGGTATGACCTAAATCAAATCCCTCATGATTATACAGTGGAAGTGAGAAATAGATTTAAGGGCCCTGATCTGATAGATAGAGTGTCTGATGAACTATGGAATGAGGTTCATGACATTGTAAAGGAGACAGGGATCAAGACCATCCCCATGGAAAAGAAAGGCAAAAAAGCAAAATGGCTGTCTGGGTAGGCCTTACAAATAGCTGTGAAAAGAAGAGAAACAAAAAGCAAAGGAGAAAATGAAGGATATAAGCATCTGAATGCAGAGTTCCAAAGAATAGCAAGAAGAGATTAGAAAGCCTTCTTCAGCGATCAATGCAAAGAAATAGAGGAAAAGAACAGAATGGGAAAGACTAGAGATCTCTTCAAGAAAATTAGAGATACCAAGGGAACATTTCATGCAAAGATGGGCTCGATAAAGGATAGAAATGGCATGGAACTAACAGAAGCAGAAGATATTGAGAAGAGGCACAAGCATACAGAGAAGAACTATACAAAAAGACAAAAATGACCCAGATAACCATGATGGTGTGATCACTCATCTAGAGCCAGACCTCCTGGAATGTGAAGTCAAGTGGGTCTTAGAAAGCATCGCTAAAACAAAGCTAGTGGAGGTGATGGAATTCCAGTTGAGCTGTTTCAAATCCTGAAAGATGATGCTGTGAAAGTGCTGTACTCAGTATGCCAGCAAATTTGGAAAACTCAGCAGTGACCACAGACTGGAAAAGATCAGTTTTCATTCCAATCCCAAAGAAAGGCAAAGCTAAAGAATGCTCAAACTATCAGACAATTGCACTCATTTCACATGCTAGTAAAGTAATGCTCAAAGTTCTCCAAGCCAGGCTTCAGCAATACATGAACCGTGAACTTCCAGATGTTCAAGCTGGTTTTAGAAAAGGCAGAGGAACCAGAGATCAAATTGCCAACATCTGCTGGATCATGGAAAAAGCAAGAGAGTTCAAGAAAAACATCTATTTCTGCTTTATTAACTATGCCAAAGCCTTTGACTATTTGGATCACAATAAACTGTGGAAAATTCTGAAAGAAATGGGAATACCAGAGCACCTGACCTGCCTCTTGAGAAATCTGTATGCAGGTCAGGAAGCAACAGTTAGAACTGGACATTGAAAAACAGACTGATTCCAAATAGGAAAAGGAGTATGTCAAGGCTGTATATTGTCACCCTGCTTGTTTAACTTATATGCAGAGTACGTCATGAGAAAAGCTGGACTGGAAGAAACAAAAGCTGGAATCAAGATTGCTTGGAGAAATATCAATAACCTAGATATGCAGATGACACCACCCTTATGGCAGAAAGTGAAGAGGAATTAAAAAGCCTCTTGATGAAAGTGAAAGAGGAGAGTGAAAAAGTTGGCTTAAAGCTGAACATTCAGAAAATGAAGATCATGGCATCCAGTCCCATCACTTCATGGGAAATAGATGGGTAACAGTGGAAACAGTGCCAAACTTTATTTTTCTGGGCTCCAACATCACTGCAGATGGTGACTGCAGCCATGAAATTAAAAGATGCTTGCTCCTTGGAAGAAAAGTTATGACCAACCTAGACAGCATATTCAAAAGCAGAGACATTACTTTGCCCAAAAATGTCCATCTGGTCAGGGCTATGGATTTTCCTGTGGTCATGCATGGATGTGAGAGTTGGACTGTGAAGAAGGCTGAGCACTGAAGAATTGATGCTTTTGAACTGTGGTGTTGGAGAAGACTCTTGAGCGTCCCTTGGACTACAAGGAGATCCAACCAGTCCATTCTGAAGGAGATCAGCCCTGGGATTTCTTTGGAAGGAATGATGCTAAAGCTGAAGTTCCAGTACTTTGGCCACCTCATGTGAAGAGTTGATTCATTGGAAAAGACTTTGATGCTGAGAGGGATTGAGGGCAGGAAGAGAAGGGGACAACAGATAATGAGATGTCTGGATGGCATCACTGACTCGAACGTGAATCTGAGTGAACTCTGGAAGTTGGTGATGGACAGGGAGGCCTGGCTTGCTGCGATTCATGGGGTTGCAAAGAATCAAACACGACTAAGCGACTGAACTGAACTGAACTGAACTTTATAGCAATAGTTTAAACGGTGGAGTTGCTGACAAAATTAGGGTATGTGCAGTGTTTTGGATGGTTGGTTTCCTAGTCTTAATGAGCTTCTCTGTTTCTTTTAATTTTGCTTAAACTGGTTTTTTGCCTGCTCCTCCCTTGTTTAGCAACCTGTTCTATCTGCCCTTTGGAACTCAGGGAAGGTCTTGGAGACTGGAGTCTTGCCTACAAGAAACAGGGGAAAGAAGTTTTCTGTGCTCACAAACCCCACAGGGTCCTTCTCGGTTTCAAAACCAGGAGAATCAGTTGTTATACAAGGCATAGAACTGGGAGAAAACTATGAAGGAAAGAGAAGAATTATTTTCTAAGTAGAAAATATGTGAGTGAAAGTCACTCAGTTGTGTCCGACTCTTTAAGAGCTCATGGACTGTACAATCCATGGAATTCTCCAGGCCAGAATACTGGAGTGGGTAGCCATCCTCTTCTCCAGGGGGTCTTCCCAATCTAGGGATCAAACCCAGGTCTCTCACATTGTAGGTGGATTCTTTACCAGCTGAGCAACCAGGGAAGCCCAGGAAACATATGAATATGTATTATTTTTTCCTGTGACTTCATAAAGATTTTCTTTCACTACATAATTCCTGGATGTGTGCTACCTAATCAAGGTTGTTACATAAATGACCTTTGTTTATGTACATATGTTCTTTCTGAGACTTGCTCATGAAATATCAGTCACTTCATAGGGATGATATTAAATATTAGCCATTGAAAACTGATTTATTTTCATATTGTCCCTAAGTTAATGGTTTATTTCTATAAACAACTTTTTAAAAATGCATTTATTGAGTCTATCTTCTGGGAAACCAAATGGATGATTTAGCCTAAATAAACCTCATTTATGTTAGTCTCACGTTTCTGTGTAAAAATTATAATTTCCATTTATACAACTTATATTGAAAATTTAACATAGTTTCACTGTTATTTTATACAACTTGAAACCCTTTGAAAAACATTGCTAAGTACATATGTAATTTGAGAACTTGTTTCCAAATAACATGTAAATAAAGTGGCAATTATTTCAGAGGAGATTAGCTTATTATTTTATTATCCTGTTTTAGATACTGAGAATCAATTAATACAGAGTTTATATCAAATTTCCATGATGATATTCAATTTAGGGAATAAGAATGATTAATAATGTGGTGCAGTAGTAAAGAAGATACCTGACAGTACTGGAGATCCAGGAGATGCAGGGTCAGTCCCTGAGTACGGAAGATTCCCTGCAGAAGGGAATGGCAACCCACTCCAGTCTTCTTGCCTGGGAAATCACATGGACAGAGGAGTCTGGTGGGCTACAGTCCATGAAGTCACAATAGCTGGACATTAAATAGCGACTAAACAACAACATTTTATTTCAATATTCAGTGATATTCTTACCCCAAGAATGGGTAATAAATATAGTAGAAGAGGATTAGAGTTGTGTTCTGAAGGTGAAATTTAGGTTATAAATTATAGTACTGTAATATTGTTAAATTGGAGAATAAAGGCAAACTCCTAAAATGTTACCCACAGGTATTGCTTTGGGGAGGGGAAGGTGGCATAAACTTTTCCTATGGGAGAAAATGTATGTGAAAAAGAAGCAGATGACTTCATAGTTATTCCTTTTCAGCACATCACCATTCATATTGCATGCCCTCCAGTCCTTGCCTACACCTCCATTTCCTTGACAAAATCAAAGCCCCTTCAGATTCTCTCAAAAACAGTTAGATTTCATTTGCTGAGGATTAGTATTGATTTGATTTCATAAGAACTCCAAATTTCTGCCCTCCATGCAAAATGAATTATTTGTCTTTCAGTGTGCTGGTGAGTGCAGTTCATTTCTTTGAAACAAAGCCATTTATTAACATTTTACTCTTAGAGATAAAAGGCATAAATGTGTATATGTTAACTCACCTATGCTCATTTCTCTTAGAACAGTCTTTTAAATGTCAACTATAAAAGACTGACCAGAGGATTTTTATTTTGTTTTGCTTCTAATTTAGTAGAGAAAATCCTTAAAGAAGGTAAGTATCACTGTGGGTCTGGACATAGAAGAGCTTGCTGCCTGAGGCAAGAACATGTAATGAAAAGGTTTCAGAAAAAGTAATTTCAAAGTAAGTGATTTTCACAGATTTCAACATTTTTTAAGAGTTGATTTTACGTTCACTTTAGAAGGAGCACATGCAAGTTACACGGATAGGTACAAATATCAAAGCTCATGTTTATGAGTTTTTTTTTTTTTTTTTCCATTTAACAGAGTTGAAATTTTTGTAAAAGAATTTTATTCCTAGAAGAGTCATTAGTCTAGATATCAAGGTACATGAAACAGTACTCAAATTCTAACATACATAAAAATAGCCCAGAAGTGTCATTTTAAAATACTGAGTTTCTTATTCTATTCTCAGAGATTCAGAAATGGAGAAAAGAACATTCACTTGACATTTCTCTCTGCCACAAGTCTCACTGATAGTAATATTTCATATATGTGATATCTTGATGAAGCCTCACAACCATCATGTGATAGAGACATTATCACAGTTTTCAATTTGAGAGAACTGAAACAGGGACAGTTCAAGTAATACACTCTTTTTCATATTCATTCAATAAATAATAATAAAATGCCTCTTATGTAACAGGCATTTCTCTTAATGGCTAGCAAACTGTAGTGAACAAAACAAATCAAACCCTTGTTCTTATAATGACACAGAGCTGTAGAGAAAGAAAATCAAACATGGACAAATAAATGCAAAAATTAGATAATTTCAGTGGTTTGCAGAAATTACCAAAGACATTATAATATAAGTTAGATGTTCAGAGGAGGTCTAACTGAGAGGGTACTTTTGAGTGATACCTGAATAACAAGAAGGACACTGGTTATGAAAAGAAGCTACAGAGGAAACAGCAAGTGTAAGAGGCTCAAGGCATTTACGTTAAAGGTTACAGTTGTAACTCTTTGATCTCAATTTTTTAAAAATAGCTGACTCCAGTACTTTGGCCACCTCACGCAAAGAGTTGACTCATTGGAAAAGACTCTGATGCTGGGAGGGATTGGGGGCAGGAGAAGGGGACGACCGAGGATGAGATGGCTGGATGGCATCACGGACTTGATGGACGTGAGTCTGAGTGAACTCCGGGAGATGGTGATGGACAGAGAGGCCTGGTGTGCTGCGATTCATGGGGTCGCAAAGAGTCGGACACAACTGAGTGACTGAACTGAACTGAACTGAGCTGACTATTTTATGTTTTCTCTTTCCTCAAACAGGCATGTAGAACTGGAGGGATATTTCTTGAGTTAGTAACAGACAAGGACTCTCACACTAATTGTCAAGTAACACAAAAATATATTCCCGTGGCAAGTTGAACAGAGTACACCTTCATCATGAGAGTGAGGTCACATTAGTCACAATTGTGTGTAGCTTTGGCAATTACTCATTTATTTGAACAATGCAGTAAGTCAAGAAAGCATAGACAAAGGAAGAAAAGTGAATACTGTGAACATGGACAAGCTGAATAGATTAAATAACTAGAAAGTTCTTGGTAAACATATTCAGCTACCAAAGTTTAGGGAGAAAAAGATACTAACTAGAATTTTGGACTCAGCTTCTTTGACCAAATGCTCATCTGAATGGCGTTCGGTCAAATATAATCTCTTTCTAAATAAATAGACACACTAAAAATAAATAAATAAATAAAATAAATTTTAAAAATAAAATAAAAAGGTTCCTGGAATCCATGAAGTCTTGATAAATAAAGTATTATCTCTTTGAAATAAGAATTAAATATGTTGTTATAAATTTTAGTCAAAAAAGACATTTCCCTCATAGTATGACAAAAAGTGATTTGTTCAGAAGTCTTCCAAATGTAATTACTAGTAGTTAATATTTAGCTCTAATTAAGAGTTAGTTAAGTGCCCCTTTCTTAGATTTTTTTGTCCCTTATCTTATGGACTGTCTAATACCTAAAACTAAAGCCAATTTCAAGGGAGAGAAATATTCATTGCTACTTTGGAAAATTAAAAACAATATAAAATTAATTTGGAACATTATCGTTTCTTAATGCTTCTACTTGAAGACTTAAGAAAATTTAAAAAGGCTCTGAGAAATTAATAACTTTTGATTTCTTCATAAGTGGAATATTTGAAGCTAATCTAGAAGTTTTGCTTGAACTTAATCTTCTCATTAAAAATGAATATGTTACAAATGTCATGTTTTGAAAATAGTGATCTGAGTCCTGGGAAAAATCTCACCTTTTATCTTGTTTAGAAATAGAAAACAGGCCTAAAAGTCAAAATTTACAAAGTGGGAGAAGGCGAGGTTGGGATGATTTGAGAGAATAGCATTGAAACATGTATATTATTATAGGTGAAACAGATCGCCAGTCCAGGTTCAATGCATGAGACAGGGTGCTCAGGGCTGGTGTACTGGGATGACCCTGAGGGATGGAATGGGGAGAGATTTACCAGGGGTTGGTGGGGGGGAGTGTTCAGGATGGGGAACACATGTACACCCATGGCTGATTCATGTCAATGTATGGCAAAAACTATGACATAACTGTAAAGTAATTAGCCTCCAATTAAAATAAATAAATTATTTTTTTTAAGAAAAAAGTTACAAAGTATTTCTTACTCTACCCACTTCATTTCAAGACTTCCAGTATCTTAAACTGATGTCATATAACTTTCTCCTGTCAGCTCAGGACTTAATCTGATTATTAGCAAAGGATGCCAGAAATCAGAATAGTTCAAGGCTTGACCTCAAACCTGCCCCACTGCTTTCTAGGACATGTATTTTTCATTTTTTGCCTTATTCTTCATAACCATTTCATTGACTTACATTTCAATAAAGACCACTGAGCACTTTTGCTATACAATTACCAGATTCTTTGACTTTGTTTTCCTGTCTAAGGTTTTGCCCCTGGAACTTGGTCCCCAGGACAACCTCTTTTTGCCACATCAGTGCATCACCCTCTGCTATCATCTAAGCTTCAATATCCATCTGCCAATCTGCTGGGGTCCTGCCTATCATCAAATTACCTGATATAGAGGCAAGATTTTATTCTAGGTGACTGGTTTGCTAATAAGTGCTTCTTAATCCTGGCTAAATATTGTGAGCTAGACAGGATTTAGAGTCCACCAATCTGATGCATTCATGTGAAACTGAAACTTAGAACTAAGTGGGGAGAGAGACAAGCATGTGATTTTTAGCTATGGTGAATAGGTCTGAGGCAAACAGCTATACTGACAATTTACCAATTTGGAAGGGGACAGTAAGTAGTTCCATTAGCAGCTTGGCCATTTTATGCATTGTAGCTTTGTGAACATTCTTGGAAGCTCAGTATAGAGCCCATTTATCCAACCTTCCCAATGATTCTATGAGCTCTTTAACATCCGATGACTAAAACTTCCAAAAATTGTTGGTTCAAAGTGCCCTTAGTGTCTCAGTAAGTTTTGTTTTTTCCCAAAGAGATAAAGGAATTTAAAATCCGTGTTTATAGATGTAATCTTTAGGAGTCATATTATGTTCCATTTTTTAAATAGGTCAAAATAGCTTAACTGTAGTATTTTCTACAATGTCCAATACATATCAGTATGCTTGGCTCAAAAAATTTTAACTATTTATCACTTGGCATCTCTGCGAATTGGCTACCTTCAGAGTTGCACCAGAGGGTGCTTTGGCCAGACTTTGGGAACTGTGGCCCAATTGTAAATTACATTCTGTTCAGACAAGGATAGAGTCTGCTTACTCAGCCTTTTCAATGTTTCTAAAAACTCTCTAGCATAAATTATCTGTTCAATTTAGTTAAATAGAGTCTGTATTTGCAACTGAATCTGTACTTATACATTGCATTCTTGAAGTAGAGGAGGAAGGTGCATTTTGAGAAGATAGTACCTTTTCTAAACAGCACATGTGGCAGAACTGGGATTCTAAGGCAAGTAATGTTCCTCAAGGACTAATAGCAGTAATCACCATTCCATCTTATACCCAGCAATGTGGGAGGAAAATGAAGCTCAGTGAAATACACTTAAATAAAGTTGAAATCACTCACCTTCACAGTTGTGGTGATGAGTTTTGAAGCCAAATATGTCTAGTGCATGTTAGTTTATGCGTGTGTAAGTCACTTCTAGCTTGCCAGGTTCCTCTCTGTCCATAGGATTCTCCAGGCAAGAATACTGGAGTGGGTTGCATGCTCTTCTAGGGGATCCTCCTGACCCAGGGATCGAACCTGTGTTTCCTAGGTCTCCTCATTGGTAGGTGGGTTCTTTACCATTACAGCCACCTAGGAAAGTCCTCTTATAATATTCTACCCTTACTATTATTATTTGGTAATAAGGAGGCATTTTTTTTTTCATTCAGTAGTTATTAACATGTAAACATCCTCCAATGCCTCCTACTTCAAGGAATTTTTAACTTAAATTACAGGACATAGTAATAGTTTTTAAGCACTGCTTCAACCTCATTTTGAAAAGAGGACACTGCTTGATTTTTCATGACTAACATCAAAATGACCACTCAATTGTTTATGAAAAAGACATAGATTTCTGCCTTCACTTTACATATTTAATACAGTGAACTAGAATAATTAGATTTCAGGTTTCTGCTAGGAATGTTCTTGGATATAAAACTCCATTTGGGGACTTCCTAGTCAGTCCAGTAGTTAAGAGTCCACACTTACAAAGAAGGGGTTCAATCCTTGATCAGGGAACTAAGATCCCACATGCTCACAGTGCAGCCATTTTTTTAAAAATTAAAACTATTTATTTTGAACCAAAAAAAAAAAAAAATGCAATCTAAAACATGAAAATTTCCCCATATTTTGGGATTCTCTTTTGTTTCCAGATTTCAATACTTTATAATTTTAAATCTCATTTATATTTTACTCACTCAAAATTACTCTTCTAGCAAATTCTTGCAATGTGTTATTCCTAATGAACTCATTTGCATCTGTGCCACTACGACTATTACAGGTTCTTAGTTTTCTTACTTGGGAGAACAGTTTTATTCCAACAATTTTCTCTGCTGGGTAAAAACTGAGGGCAGGAGGAGAATGGGGTGACAGAGGATGAGATGAGTTTGAGCAAGCTCCAGGAGATAGTGAAGGACAGGGACGTCTGTCACAGTGCAGTCCATGGGGTTGCAAAGAGTCAGACATGACTTAGTGACTGAACAATAACAGTTTTATTTAAAATTTATGTTCAAGGCCCTTAAGAATTCTCAACTTAATTATACAAGTTACTAATAGAAATATTGAAGTACTAGATGTCCTGCAAATGTTGAACTGATCCTTTTTATTCATGGATTCTACATTTAACCTCAAAGTCATTTTCACAGACATGTACAGAGTAAAAATTTGGAGTCCCCTATACACGTATATCTAGCTGAGGTCAAACAAGGCAATGCTCTGTCTTCTTGTTTTAGCTCTCATACTACAAGCAAGTGTCATCTTTGTGGTCTGCTTAATGCCATGGTTTTCACCTTGTTGTGCTTTCTGTTAGTGGTTTTGCTATTTAAAATTACCCCCAAGTTTAGTGCTGAAGTGCTATGCAATGTTCTTAAGGGTAAGAAGACAGTGATATGTCTTTGCAGAGAAGCTTAGTTCAAGCAAAAGTTATAGTGGGGTTGATAGTGAGTTCAATGTTACTGAATCAACAATATATCTAATAAGGTGTGTGACTTTAAACAGAAACAAACATAAAACAAGGTTATGCATTGATTGATTGGAAAAATATTGTGACCAGAGGCTCACAGAAACATAAACCTATATTTCCCCTTGGAGCCATGTTCAGTATTCACTAATCCATTGTTAATGAAGACTTTATAGAACAAAATTACCAAAATAATGAGTCAAATGTATTAGAAATTAGTTTTTATTCAATCTAAAGCAGAAATACTACTGCTGAAACTTACTGAATCATTAATGAGATTTTTCTGTACCTGACCACTTGGTACTGAATCTGAGATGCTCTCAAATATCCATTTATTTATTTAATAAAAAGGATCATAGTAAAATATTTACTAAAACTAAACTACATCACTTAGTTCAGTTCAGTTGCTCAGTTATGTCTGACTCTTTTGACCCCATGAATTGCAGCACACCAGGCCTCCCTGTCCATCACCAACTTCCGGAGTTTACCCAAACTCATGTGCATTGAGTCGGTGATGCCATCTAGCCATCTCATCCTCTGTTGTCCCCTTCTCTTCCTGCCTCCAATCCCTCCCAGCATCAGGGTCTTTTCCAATGAGTCAACTCTTTGCATGAGGTGGCCAAAGTACTGGAGTTTCAACTGTATCACTAGTAATTTACAAAAATATGACCATCTGATGTGAAGAACTGACTCCTTTGAAAAGACCTTGATGCTGGGTAAGATTGAAGGCAGGAGGAGAAGGGGACGACAAAGGATGAGATGGTAGGATGGCATCACCAACTTGATGGACATGAGTTTGAGTTGACTCCAGGAGTTGGTGATGTACAGGGAGGCCTGGCGTGCTGCAGTCCATGGGGTCACAAAGAGTCAGACATGACTGAGAGACTGAACTGAACTGAACAGTTATCTAATAATTATCTGTCTGTAGCTTCCTCTATATATGGCATAAAATTCAATCAGATATGGCAAAAAGATATAAATTTGACTCTACTCAGGTACTCCATGAAAAACAGAAAATTAATTCATTAAACTATTTGACCCTATAATAAATAGTTCATTTTAGAGTCATTATTTAAATTCTAAAATTATAAGAATAATATAATGTAATTTTCAATACCATACTTTGTTACCATTTACGTTCAGCTTAGCTTTGTGTTCATAGTGTGAAGCAAAATCTTTATCATGATAGTTGCTGGAGACACACCTATGAATACACTAGGATTCTCTAATAAGACAGAAGAAATAGGATATATGGGATTGGTTTCAGAACCCACCACATATACCAAAATCTGTGGATACACAAGTGCCTTATATACAATTGCACAATGTTAAAGGCCCTCTGACCCAAGGGTTCCATATCTACAAACATGAGGTGTCTGCTAATCTGTGGTTGGTTGAATTTGTGGATCTGGAATCCCTGGATGTGGATGGCTGACTATAAAATAGGTAGCTAAATATATATATATATATCTTTATATCTGTAAATATATATTGATAGATACACAGAGAAACAGATAGATAAATAGATAGACAGATAGATAAAAATAACATAAGGAATTGTCTCATGCAGTTATGGAGGTTGACAAAATCCAAGATCTTCAGTTCACAAAATAAAGATCCAGGAAAGCTGATTGTTTAAATCTAGTCTGAAAGTGACAGGCTCAAAAGCCAGGAAGAGTCACTCTTTCAGTTCGAGTTCAAAGACAGGGGAAAAAAGAAAAAAAAAAACATTCTGGCACTAAAATAGGCAAAAGGAGTTTTCTCTTATTCAAATATGCTTGCTAAGTCACTCAGTCATGTCTGACTCTTTGCAAGCTTACGGACTGTAGCCCCTCAGGCTCTTCTGTCCTTGGGATTCCCCAGGCAAGAATACTGGAATGGGTTGCCATGCCTTTCTCCAGGGTATCTTCCTGACCCATGGGTTGAACCCATATTTCTTACATCTCCAGCATTGGCAGGTTCTTTAATACTAGTGCCACCTGGGAAGCCCTTATTTAGATGAGGGTCAGCATTTTGTTCCATGCAGGCTTTTAGCTGATTGGGAGAGGCCCAACCACATTAGGGAGAGCCATTGGCTTTAGTCAGTCATTTGATTTAAGTGTTAAACTCATTCAAAAACACCTTCATAGAAACACACAGCCAAATATTTGAAAAAATATCTGGGCACCTCATGGCCCAAACTGACACATAAAATTAATCTTTATGGTGACCAAGATATTTTGTCACACACTTAAAATATATTTTTTTAAATGAACATTTACATTGAAGAGGGATTATTCTAAGAAATGATGAATGTTTTTCTCAATTAAATTGCATAACATCCTAAGCAGTTATTTTTAAAAATGACAAAACTGAGGCACAGTGAAGTTAATCAGTTTCCCCAAGATAATACAGCTAGCAAGTTCTACAGCCAGGTATAAATCTATGCCATAACCCAGAAGCACTAAAAGATCTTATCTTTGCATCTTTCTTCACAAATTCTCTCAAACTCCAAAACTTACTTTATCCTTACAATAAAACTGTAAAAAAACAGTTATTACCTCTGTTTTTCAGATGGGAAAATTGAGCTTCAGAATAGCTATTCAGGTTTAGAAAATTAGAAATATAGTTAAGCCAGGATGGCATTACACCCTTTATCCCAATTCAGGAATGATTCTCAATTGTAAAATGGAAGCATTGGATAAAAATATATTTTGTTGAGCTATTACAGTACAAACAACTTAAATGTTTTCACAATGAACTTAAAAATAATCATGTGGAATCAGAATTGCTAGAATAATTTTCTTCTGCCTGCTACTGGGTTATTGAGTTAATATATCATCAGGACACTATTACTCTAATTATGTAACAGTGCAATTCATCATCACAAATACACTATCACACTGATAATGTATTATTCAATAAAGTCACAACAGCTGGCAAGAACATCCATGGAATCAGGCAATGTGTGAGTTTATGTGTTTTATTAATTTACTTAACTCAGATTGAGGCAAGACAACATATTTATGAAACCTCCAGAGAAAGTTTAAAATTTTCCAAATTAGTTCCTACTGTTATTTTCATAATAGACAAATATGAAACCAAAATGACATTTATTTTCAAACCTTATATGTGTTTTCCAGCTTGATAGCAGGCATGAGAAAGTCTCTACATCATGACCTATTTGAATATCTCTGGTTTATGTAAATTGTATCGAGTTCTCTTGTTATTCTAAATCAAAATGTTTCCATCAAGTGAATAGAAGTGGATTAAAAATAAGCTTTAAATGATTTTTATACACTCAGTCATTTTGTTGCTGCTGCTGCTGCTAAATCACTTCAGTAGTGTCCGACTCTGTGTGACCCCATATACGGCAGCCCACCAGGCTCCCCTGTCCCCAGGATTCTCCAGGCAAGAACACTGGAGTGGGTTGCCATTTCCTTCTCCAATGCATGAAAGTGAAAAGTGAAAGGGAAGCGCTTAGTCGTGTCTGACTCTTAGCGACCCCATGGACTGCAGCCTACCAGGCTCCTCTGTCCCTGAGATTTGACAGGCAAGAGTACTGGAGTGGGGTGCCATCCCCTTCTCCAAGTTATTTTGTTATATGCAAGTAAATATGTATCAACTTGTAGCTAAGGTTTATATTCTATAGGATCGATTTGCTACTTGAGTCTGGTTCCATTGTGAGTAGCTACACTGTTGTTGTGATTTCCAAAGCTGACATCAGTTGCACTGAAATTACACATTTGTATAACGATAGGAATGTATTATGTTTGATTACCCTGATTTTCAAACATGAAATAACAAGCTCTGAAATCCTAGAAAGAGACTTCACCTGCACACCCAATCTATTTTTCTTCCCAGAACAAATGCTCTTCTTCCTGCTGGCTTCAATAAAACCTCCCTCTAAATGATGAATCTAGGGAACACCTGGTGGCTCAGTGGTAAAAATGTCTGTCTGCAATGCTGGAGACACAGATTAAACCCCTGAAGAAGGAAATGGTAACCCACTCCAGTATTCTTGCCTGAGAAATCCCATGGACAGAGGAGCCTGGCATGCTAAAGTCCATGGGATTGCAAAGAATTGGACATGACTTAGTGACTAAACCACCACCACCAAATAATGAGTCTACAAATTGATCCCACTGAGGGACATAAGCATATGAACTATTTACTAGTATCTTATCCTGGTATTATTCTGTCTGTCACACAGATCTGAAAACTGTCTTTGACTTTTCCCCCTCTTTTGACCATCACCACCTCAAACTGACAATATAGCCTGTTGAGGATATCTTTAAAACCTGATCACTGTCATACAGTGCATTTTTGGAGGACTGCGGCCAGTAGACAAGAATGGACCACTGGTAACACCAAGCTTGGAGTTAAGGCAAGTCTCTGATGGCCCAGACCTTCCCCTCACCAGCCCCTGTCCTTACCTAGATGCTCACTGAGTCTTGGTTTCCTCAAGTGACATCTTGTCCACTGTCAATTTCATAGGTTTTATGGCATTCAAATAGCAAAGGTAAATGATATAATTATTTTTCTAAACTAAAATATATTACACAGTCTAAGGGATACTTTGGAGAGAATGTGTGATTACTGGATATAGGTTTGAATTTGGCTCAACAGAAATGGGTTAAATATTGAGTCTAAAATGAGTGAGTATGCTACTTTTTATAGGATCACTATAAAATGAAAGCCATAAGTAGTCATCTTTTGCTTCTCCTAAATAGCCTGAATAGTTATTCTGTGCCAACTTGAATCCATCGAGCACACCTCTTCTAAGTGGGGATCCACCAAAGGAAATGAGCCTTGCAGTCTTCCAACTACAGAGATCATAATTAACCAGAGTCCAGACTGTTGCTATTGTTCAATCATTAAGTCATGTCTCTTTGCAACCCCATGGACAGCAGCACATCAGGCTGCCCTGTCCTCACTGTCTCCCAGGTTATGCTCAAATTCAAGTCCATTGAGTCAGTGATGCTATCTAACCATCTTATCTTCTGCCACTCCCTTCTTCTTTTGCCTTTGATCTTTCCCAGTATCAGGGTATTTTCCAGTGAGTCGGCTCTTCCCATCAGGTAGCCAAAATATTGGAGCCTCAGCTCCACCATCAGTCCTTCCAATGAATATTCAGGGTTGATTTCCTTTAGGATTGACTGATTTGATCTCCTTGCAGTCCAGGGGACTGTCAAGAATTTTCTACAACACCGCAGCTCAAAAGCATCAATTCTTCAGTGCTTAGCCTTCTTTATAGTCCAACTCTCACAACCGTATATGACAATGAAAAAACCACAGCTTTGACTTTACAGACCTTTGTTGGCAAAGTTATGTTCCTGCTTTTCAATACACTGCCTAGGTTTGTCATGGCTTTCCTTCCAAGGACCATCTTTTAATTCCATGGCTGCAGTAACTGTCTGCAGTGATTTTGGAGCCCCCAAAAATAAAACCTGTCACTGTTTCTACTTTGTTCCTTTCTATTTACCATGAAGTGATGGGACCAGATGCCAAACTCTCAGTTATTTGAATTTTGAGTTTTAAGCTAGCTTTTTCACTCTCCTATTTTACCCTCATTAAGAGACTCTTTAGTACCTCTTTGCTTTCTGCCATTAGAGTGGTGTCATCTGCATTATTGATATTTCCCGTGGCAATCTTGAGTCCAGCTAGTAATTCATCCAGCCTGGCATTTCACATACTATACTTGCATAGAAGTTAAATAAGCCGAGTGATAATATACAGCCTTGTACTCCTTTCCCAACTTTGAACCAGTCAGTTCTTCCATTACCAGTTCTAACTGTTGCTTCTAGTCCCTCATACGGGTCCCAACTGCTCTACTCTAAAATCCATTATAGCCAAGCTACATGTAAGGTTTTTTCCCAATTACTGGACATGACAGATACTTACAGCAGACTTATAACTAGAAAACAGAATTCCTCAGACTTTGACTTTGAGCCCATAGGAGGACTTAGCTGAACATTCCCTAGATAATAAGGTAGTCCATCTCCCTGATTGGGATCTTACCTGCATGTTGTGTGAAAATTTTTCAGCATCCATATATTTTCTATTTACTCTCCCATATATTTCCCTTACTAAAATACTTGTACATTTGATACTGCCTCAGAATCTGGCACCGCCCCCCCCCCCCCCAACAAATTGCCTCTGGTTATCCTAAAGTATAAGTTAAGTCGCTCACTCAGTCATGTCCTACTCTTTGCAACCCCGTGGACTGTAGCCCACCAGGCTCCTCCATCCATGGGATTCTCCAGCCAAGAATGCTGGAGTGAGTTGCCATTTCCTTCTCCAGGGCATCTTCCCGACCCAGGGATCGAACCCAGGTCTCCTGCATTGTAGGTAGATGCTTTAACCCCTGAGCCACGAGAGAAGCCCAATTACCCTAATGGAAAAATCACTGGTAGCAAAATCAAAGCCATTTCTATTTCCATGAGTAGACTCGTCATTATCAGCAAAATAACACAGAGTAGCCACTGAGGCAATAGAAATCCTTAAATATAAAAAGTTTATGCTTTAGAACTATCAAAGTGAAAAGTGAAGTCACTCAGTCTATCCGACTCCTTGTGATCCAATGGACTGTAGCCTACCCGGCTCCGGCATCCATGGGATTTTCCAGGCAAGAATACTGGAGTGGGTTGACATTTCCTTCTCCAGGAGATCCTCCTGACACAGGGATTGAACCCAAGTCTCCCACACTGTAGGCAGATAGTTTACCATCTCAGCTACCATGGAAGTTTTATTTGCATAAAACGGCTGAGACATGCAGTAAATAATCATTTGCAACACAGCTAATAGACAGCAAATTAGAAATTTAACCTTGGTTTGCTTGATTCAGAGGTGAAGTTTCTAGGAACTATGAGAGGCTGCTTCCTGGATATTACTTTCCACTGTGTCATATTAACCAGCTCAAAGCTTATTTCCAGCTTTATGCACAGTTTCCCCAGCCCCTATACTCTTCTCTCTTACTCTGTTTAAGATGTTGATAATGTTGCCACATAACTCATAAATGGCAAGAGTTCAATAAGGGGGTCACGCTAGTAAAGAAATGCCTTAAATTCTCCAAGTCAGGCTTCAACAATATGTGAACCATGACCTTTCAGATGCTCAAACTGGATTTAGAAAAGGTAGAGGAACCAGAGACCAAATTGCCAACACCCACTGAATCATCAAAAAAGCAAGAGATTCTAGGAAAACACCTATTTCTGCTTTTTTGACTATGTCAAAATCATTGACTGTGTGGATCACAATAAACTGTGGAAAATTCTGAAAGAGACAGGAACACCATCCAACCTAACCTGCCTTTTGAGAAACCTGTATGCAGGTCAGGAAGCAACAGTTAGAACTGAACATGGAACAACAGACAAGTTCCAAATCGGGAAAGGAGTACATCAAGGCTGTATATTGTCATCCTGCTTATTTAACTTATATGCAGAGCACATCATGAGAAACGCTGGGCTGGATGAAGCACAAGCTGGACCCAAGAGTGCCAGGAGAAATATCAATAACCTCAGATATGCAGATGACATCACCCTTATAGTAGAAAGGGAAGAAGAACTAAAGAGCCTCTTGATGAAAGTGAAAGAGGAGAGTGAAAAAGTTGGCTTAAAGCTCAACATTCAGAAAACTAAGATCATGGCATCTAGTTCCACCACTTCATGGGAAATAGATGGGGAAACAGTGGAAACAGTGGCAGAGTTTATTATTTGAGGCTCCAACATCACTGCAGATGGTGATTGCAGCCATGAAATTAAAAGATGCTTGCTCCTTGGTAGAAATGTTATGACCAACCTAGACAGCATATTAAAAAGCAGAGACATTACTTTGCCAACAAAGGTCGGTCTAGATAAGGCTATGGTTTTTCCAGTGGTCATGTATGGATTTGAGAGTTGGACTATAAAGAAAGTTGAACACCAAAAAACTGATGCTTTTGAACTGTGGTGTTGGAGAAGACTCTTGAGAGTCCCTTGAACTGCAAGGAGATCCAACCAGTCCATCCTAAAGGAGATCAGTCCTGAGTATTCATTGGAAGGACTGATGTTGAAGCTGAAACTCCAATATTTTGGTCACCTGATGTGAAGAACTGAGTCATTTGAAAGACTCTGATTCTGGGTAAGATTGAAGGCAGGAAGAGAAGGGGACAACAGAGGATGAGATGGTTGGATGGCATCACTGACTCAATGGAGATAAGTTTGTGTAAACTCTGGGAGTTGGTGATGGACAGGAATGCCTGGTGTGCTTCAGTCCATGGGATCGCAGAGTCGGACATGATTGAGTCACTGAATGGAACTGAACTGAAACATGCTTTAATTAATGAATCAGCATGTAGGCAAGAGAAAAATTAGGTCATTAAAACATATAGATATTTAAATCTTATGTATAAGTCCCCAGTAAAATGTTTCTTATGAGATTTCCTCTTCAAAATTTTGGAAATAGTAGACAGAAATGATATAATTATTTTGATCAAAGTTTACTATTAGAAATGTCTACAATTCTTCTGTTACTGGATTCAAATATAGCTTAAAATTAAACAGAAATTATATTCTCATATATGGGCATTCTTGTCATTTTGATGTTACTTTATTTCTAGCATATTTATTTCTCCCTGTGAGTACATTTTTACCTGCAATTTAAAAAACTATTAGGTAAATTGCATAAATGAAATGTTTGTAATTTCATTGACACCTTATTTAAATGTGTAAAATCAAAATAAGGGGAAAATCTTGGTAGATCCAATAGCATATTTAACCCAAGTTACAAGTAAGTATTCATGAATTTTTAGGTGAAATACTTGATAAAATATATCTCAGTGTTAATGATATCAAGAGGAAATTTATTGTAAGTGCCAAACCAAATTCCTGGAGTATATTTTTTACAGAGAAAACTAACTTGCATGAATTAAAAAAAAAAAAAAAAAAGTGTCATTTTCATCAGTGTATGCCTTGCAGACTTCTGAATTCTCATTTTGTTTATTACTCTAGAAATTACTACTTGCCAAATTACATCTCCATGGTGTGAGTGAATCAGAGAAGTAGAAAGATATTCAAAGCTGTCATATTTAGCACAAGAAAACTTGGAGCTCATTCAAATGACTATCTAATCCTACTTTTTACAAAGGCAGAAATGCGCTGTTAAGTATCAGGTTTATGGAATGAAAAGAAAGGTTAATGCATTTTCTTTTTTTAAAGAAGGTAAAACACGGTTCATTAAACATTATGTAAGTCTAAACAGAACATTTAAGCTTAAATAGTTATCAACGAAATAACCTGAAAACATTGCATTACATTCATTTCATTCTTTCTACCAATTTTTGTTGAACACAAATTGTGTGCAGGATACTTTTCTAGTTTTTTGGGACTCAGCTTGCAAGAAGTGTGGACTCTAGTATGGGAGGTAAGTCATATATACAAATAGTCACATATAGAATTTAAAATTATCAACATAGCATAGGAAAAAAGTTCTGTTAAAATGGAAGTTTGAGTGGAAGGGTGTAAATATATCTTTCACAAAATTAAATCCTATATTTGACCCCAAAATAGTTTCAAAATAAAATATGAGCTTAATGTAGCAATTAACAAGAATCACCATCAGTAGTTTACAATTAAGAAATGGAACTTACTGCTGATTACTTCCTAAACCAAAACTTTACTTTATGGTACAGCAATTTGTCTCTGGTTTGTGCAAATGAATTTAGGATTCCAGAAACAAAGTTGAGGATAGCTGGATCTAAGCATCACTTGAATGCTTATGTGAACACAACTGAATGCATCTACTTTATCATAATAAAATTATTTCAAGTAGTATTGGCTAAATAACTTGTTCTTAATGAATAGAATCTTCATTTAATCTGAGCTGTCACTTCTATAAAAAACTTTAAAATGCATTTTTTTCAAAAATTTTACTTTTAACTTAAAGTCTTAATTAAGACCTAGAATATAAATAAGCATGAGTCTTTGGTGATAATAACATTTATACCAGCTACAAATAAATAATTCAAAAATTATTAAAATTAATAAACATTATTACTTTAGTTACCTCCTACCAACGGTAATTATTTATACTGGAAAAAATATTGAAAAATATCTTATTCATAAGTGCAATGGAAAGATAGCATCTTACTTAAAAATTGCAAGGAATGTATACAGCCAATGAATAAAAAGCCTTCTAAATATGAAGTGATGGACAAAAAAAACTTGCATAAATGAAAATGTGCTCAGTCACTAAGTCATGTCCCACTCTTTGCTATTTCATGGACTGTAGCCCACCAGATTCTTCTATCCATGGTATTTCCCAGGCAAGGATACTGGAGTTAGTTGCCATTTCCTTCTCCAAGAAATCTTCCCAGCCCAGAGACTGAAACTGTGTCTCTTTATCTTCTGCACTGGTAGGCAGATTCTTTACCACTACAACCACGTGGGTAGCTCAAGCACTCATACACACCTGCCCTATATTTCAATTATACTGAATTGTAACAAAAGGTAGTCACCCAGGTCTAGTTTTAGAGAAAATAGAGAAAAGTTGCCATCTTCACCCAAATAGTCCATCGGGAGGAGCCTCATTGTACAAGTTTGTTCTCTAAGCATATCCTTAATGGATTAACCACATTTCTTCCAGAACCAACTTCTTCCCTCAGAATCTGTTGACTCTGAAGTTCCTCTTCACCAGGTCCTTGTGAAAGGATAGAATTTCTGAGGAGCTGACTCTAAAATGGTTCCTAGTGATCCTTGCTTCCTGATACTCACACTCCTGTGTAATCCCTTACCCTTGAGCCTGGGTTAACCTAGTGACTTGCTTCTAATGAATAGAATACAGAAAAGGTGATGAGATGTTACTTCTATGTTTAGACAAGTAAGGTCATGACTTTCCTCTCACTAGCAGTCTCTCTCTCTTGCTGGATTTGGTGAAGCAGGCTGCCAGATGGAGGACCCCAAGTGACAAAGAACCAAGAGTGGCTTCCAGTCAATACTCGTCAAAGAATATTCATCTGAGAGCCGAGGCTCTCAGACCAACAATCTACAAGGAACTGAATCCTGCTAACAACTGCTTGAGACTAGAAGCAGATTCTTCCCCACTTGAGCTTCCTTGTGGGCCTGAGTAATGGCTGACACCCTGAATGAAACCTTGTGAGATAGTCCGAAGAAAGAGAATCCAGATGAGAAACCTAAAGTCTCAGAAACTTAGAGCTAATATATATGTTTAGTTTAAAACCTCTATGTCTATGATATATATATATATATATATATATTTTTTTTTTTTTTTTGCAGAGCGAAAAGGAGAGAAGATAGTTATGAAAGAAATGACAACTTCCAAATTATACATGTGTGCTATGAACTAACATTGTATATGTCAATACTGAAACTTGTTTTATGTATCAAATATGTTTGTTATTAACATCTTTAATCTACGTTAAACTGATTACATGGTATTTGTAGGGGATGATGCATTTCTAAACTATTTCTATGATTATTTTAATGATACTTCTAGCAGTAAAACTTATCTCACAGAGATATGAGGAGTAAAAGGAGAGATTTTAAAGCAACTTTTAGATATTGATTTAACTTTTATATCAAATAGTGATGCTATGTTTTCAAACTCCATTTTCAGTCTTTTTAAAGTAGTAAATTCCAACAATTTACCTTCTTAATTTATATTTTATAGTTGAAACCAACTTCTAATGAATGAAATGGATTCTAACTCCATGAAGTTCATTAGTAGGTGATCTTTAATAGGGAACCAAGTTCAAAATATTAATTTATAAGTTGATCTGCAACAGTATCAATATTCACTCAGCTTATAGATATCTATTGACAAATTATGGAATTCATCACAATAATATGTAGAAAATCTATATTTCTACTATTATACATTTTTGGAAGGTCTTCCCTCCATGCTTTGAGATATTAAGGTTATTAAAAACAGTATAGATATCTTTATGTTCATTTCAAATATTTAGAATTTTGAGCTCAAAATGATTTCTACTTTTGAAGAAACACAGAGTTCATTTTTTAGATCAAATATTCTTATGAGAAATCTTACCCATTATAGTCATCTTACCCTTACCACAACGTATAATAACACTTACTGTTTGCAATCTTTAAGTTCACACATTAGCAGACATCATAAAACAACTTTGGTTCAGCCAATGTTTTTTTCACAGCAAGATAGCTTCAGTGGAGAAACTACTGTGCTGCCTTGCAATCTGGCTTAAGTTTCTTTCTTTGGCTAGCTACTCCAGAATGTTTTTAAGTCATTACATCTGTGCCATCAGGACATACTCCTAAAAACAGTTAAAACTCCAAGCAACATTTGTTAACTATATAGACCTTTATAATAGTGATCAGTTAGTTCTACTTGTTGGCAATTAAATTGAAAAAAGAATAGTTCCCTCATATCACTATCACATTTAATCTATTTCTACTAAAGGCCTTGCCATGTTGGCAATATCTTGCTTTGACAATGTATGTGTTTATCCTACGAGTTGGTCTTCCTTCCCATTAGCCAGTACCTGAATGTAGTAGATTCACCAAACACTTCCAAAACAAAATCACTAATGAAGTTTGAAGTTTTCACTAATGTTTTAGAAATTGTGTGTATGTATATATGTGTATATATATGTATTCATGCTGCTGCAGCTGCTAAATCGCTTCAGTCGTGTCCGACTCTGTGCGACCCCATAGGCGGCAGCCCACCAGGCTGCCCCGTCCCTGGGATTCTCCAGGCAAGAACGCTGGACTGGGTTGCCATTTCCCTCTCCAATGCATGAAAGGAAAAGTGAAAGTGAAGTCTCTCAGTCATGTCTGACTCGTTTTATAAACATGCATGATGTATCACATACTAGAAAAAAATAAAACATTTAATATTTATATGTGAAATATTGAACATTTGTTTATTTGCTTCCTTGCTTTTTCAAAATTCAGTGTTTTTTCAATGAGTTATTTTGGTTTTGATCTCATTTGTGTTTTTTATGCAAATACCACTTGTGTCTTGTTCTTTTATTTGCTTCATTAACCAAATCACTGATAGCACACTGTGGTTTTAACTCTTCACTATCAGTTATGTAGGAAACAGTAGTCTATAACGTAAGTTCATATTTCTGAATAAAGCTAGTTAAAATATTGGATCTTTATTGAGGCATTTTCATCATAAACATGTATTCTAATAATGTTATTACATTCAAAGAGATGTGATTTTTTTTCCTGACCAAAAGAAGGTAAGTGAAACTTATTTAATTAAATGTGATGCATGGTTAAAAGAGAGAATGTAAAATTCACTTCCTCAATTTAGGTAATAATGTTAAATTATAAAATAAAAGTAAAATTTAAATTTATAACTTCTGCTGCTCAAAAGACACTATTAAGGAAATGAAAAGGCAAGTCATATCTGACAAGGGATTTATACATGACTTATTAATTAAAATACAAATAAACAATTTTAAAATGGGTGAAAGATGAAAAGTTACTTTACAAAAGATATATGAATGACTATAATTGCCTAAAAACATGCTTAGCATCTTTAGTGTTCAAGGAAATTCAGATTATAACTACAAAGAAATAACAATACATTTCTACTTGGATGTTAAAGTCAGAATGAGGAACAGTCTCAAGAGTTTAAGAAAAAGTGTGGAACAACAGGATTCCTCACACATTGCTGGTAAATGTATACATAAATCAACCATTTTAGAAAAGAGTCTTGCAATTTCCCACACACCTTACCATGTAAATAAGTATTTCACTTTTAGGTAGTTACCCAAGAGAAAAGAAAACATATGTCCACACAAAGACTTATATTAATCCCAAATGGAAATATCCCACATGTTTTTCAATGGAGTGAATGAAAATATTAGGGGATGTTGATAAAATGGAATATTGCTTAGCAATATAAAGGACTACTGATATACAAAAAATGTGAGAGAAACTCTAAAATATGTTCAGCAGAAAAATCTAGTCACAAAGGGATATACATTTTATGATTTGATTTATAAGACATTCCAGAACAGACAAAAATAATACTTAATTAAAAGTAAATCAAATAAAGCCTGCCTGGGGTCAGGGATGGTGGAACTGACTGCAAAGGGATACAAGGGAGCTTTTGGGGTGATGGAAATTTCCCATTGTTTATTTGGATGTCTCCACAATAGTATAAACTTCTCAAATTTCATTTATTTACACACAAATGAATTTATTTTATTGTAATTTATACTTAAAATTGCTTTTAAAATCATATTTGGTTAATAAAAAATATATTAAATTACCAAAACTAATTCAATTAAAATAGTAAACATTAATTTTACTTAAACGACTGTATAAATGGAAACCATTAAAAGTAAAAGTTTATTTTTTTTCAGATTTTGATCACTTTAAATTAGAGTTAGCAAAATAACTTTATGACATAGCATGTTGTAATATGTTCCTACTGCTTATGTCTAGAAGGTATCTTGCATCATGTCCAATCCAGCACACTAATTTACTAGTGTATCCACACCCTGTCTGATCTATAGCCTGTTCAGTGATATGCATCCATTGATCACAAGCATGGATGAAACAACAATGCCAGATTGTTATAAAAGTTTGCAATATTTACTTTAGATGTTCTTGTAGACTAGTAAACGGTATTCAGAACATACTTGAATATCATGAGCTGTGAAAACAATAGTTAGGTTAATGTAATAAACATCCAAAATAACCAATAATAAATTAGAGGAAATGATTTGCATTATGGGTCAGTTTATGAACTAAACTCTCAACTGGCTAATTTCATATATTAATTAAATGTAGAATTTTAAAATACATTTGATATTAAAGTATTCAAAATCACAAGACCTTTATACAAAAATACACATTTTAATAAAAATATTTTCCTTTGTATAATAACCAATGGAACCAAACCAAAAATAAAATTGTAAAATAAAAGCATAAGATTAAAATGTAATGAGGAATTTCTCTTTAGTATTTCCTTTGGCTTTAGCCAGTATGCTCAACCAAGCATGTCTGAATTCTATTTATTAATGGTAAAAATGTACCACATAAAAATTAAGTTGATTGATCTTTTCAAGGACTTCCCAGGTGGTGCTAGTGGTAAAGAATCTGGTTGCCAATGCATGCAAGAGAAAAAAGAGACCATGAGTAACAAAATGGCAACCCACTTCAGTATTCTTGCTGAGAGAATTCAATGGACAGAGGAGCCTGGCGGATTTCTAAATCTATATACATGCACGCATATATAAAATGTGTGTGTGTATTTATATATATATATATATTTATATATATATATCACTTATATCTATTCATATGTGTATAACTAATAACTATTGCTTTAGATTCTCTACTGAGGTCATAGAAATCCCCTAAGGGGAAATCAATAAGTAAAACTGATTATATTGTTATTCATGAGACCAATGTCATGCTAATACCATGTAGGTTAATATCTTTAGGAGATACAAAGTATATAAAAAATGTGTACTAGTATGGTAAAATTAAGTGATTATTTAATCTACTATCCACTGAATATGACAATAGTATTAGGAACACCTGCAACAGTGTCTTTAGAAACTCCTGTGCTGTGGACTTATTCATGATAAGGTGTCTGAAACCCAGGTCCTATTTCCTGCATTTGTACTTTACTAGTTCTCCATGTCCTTTTTTCAAGCTTCACTTTCATTTATAATGGATGATGATATTAGTTTTAAAAGTTATTTTATCAATATAATTGTATAATTTTTGAAAAATGTTTTTGAAATGCTCTTGAAAATATACAATAGGAAAAGTGATTAGTTCTTTACCTGTAGTAGCACACAGCACACAGAATGGCCAAAAAATGTGTTTAGGCTTTTCCATAGGATGTAATGGGAAATCCCAAATAAATCTTTTGGCCAACCCAATAAAAGACAAGAACATATTTCTGACTTCTTCCCTGCTTACTCTGACCCTGGGTACCCTTTTCCTCAAATTCATCTTTTCCCAAAAACCTTATCCTTATCTTGATTAAATATTTACAAAAAAATCTGGTAGCCTTAGCCATTCTTTCTGGTAGAAACTTAGATCAAGATCTTTGATCAGGATCCAGTGTCTCAAACATGCTTCTTAGAATCTCCTTGACTCCACAGCTGTGTGATGGTTCTCATCTCCAGTAAATCTAGTGGATATGTTAGCAGCCCCTTTAAAACTGATATTTTGAATTCCAGCTTTTCTCATTGTAGCAAAAACATTCTGTGTAATTCCTCTCCTAAGGCCTATGAGTATCCCACAGGTACCTACTGAAGATACCAAAATCATTCCATTTACAGACACATGTCTATAATCAAGATATAGAACCTTTCTTCACTAATCAGTCTCAGAACTCATTTCCCTGTCCTTTCTACTTGATTAAATCATGATTTGGGGGCTTTCTATGTAATTGCATAACTGCAGTAAGTCACTGTTAATTATTAAACATCGTTCTAGAAACTGGGTAAGTCATTCCTTCCCAGTCACCCACAGTTGGCTGACTTGTACCACAGGGTTCTTGGCTTTCCTTCCCACAGTCTGTTTTGACAGTTGGTCTAATGTCTAGACTGAACAGAGACTAAAGGTGAAGAAGCGTATGTCTGCTTATGGGATAATCAGACACCATGTTTTAATAATGGTTTCTTGGCAAGGAATTGGAAATCATTAAACTGTATATGTTGCAGGAATAACTTTTAGCTTAGTTATGTCTTTCCAATTATTAGGTCAACTTTCTTTATCAAAATAGTGAAAGCACTCTGAAGAAATCATTAATGAAAACCAATAAGAATAAGTCAGCTGCATGGTATGCATTTACCCTTCTTGCCTCATTTTAGGTTCCTGGATCAAGATGAAACTACCAGTACTCAGTTGATCTAATTACACAGAGAGTTTTATTAGGCAAGCTGTAAAGGAAATGAGGGAGAAAAGTGCTAAGCCAAAAAATGAAGAATTGAAGCCTCTAATGATAGGGTTATGTATTGGAATGAATTGTTGAGGGGTAGTTGGGACTGAGAAATGGAACATGAAGTGAAGGTGAAAGTCAGTGTTACCGATATTGTGGAGTCAGTTGGAAGGACAGTAGTCCAAATTTACAGACAAAATTTCAGTGTCTGGGTAGGCTTTCTATGTTAAATACATGCAGGATGTCAGAAGTTCACATAGACAGCTATGGAAGTATAGTTAGGGAGACGTAGAGTAGAATCCATTTAAACATGCTTTATTAGAAACTGGGAAATAAGGGGAGAGATCATGAACGGGAAATTCTAAAAGTCTGTCATGGGGAGATGAAGGCAAACATATACTCTAAACAGGTTATCACAATTATTACATAATTAAACTTTCAAGAAATTTGTGTAATGGGGTGGTGGAAAAGGGTATAATAGATTAGCTGAATCCTGGTCAAATAAAGCAAATGGAAATATAATAAATATAAATTAAAATTTATTTAGTTATATTTACCTCAGTTCAGTTCAGTCGCTCAGTCATGTCCAACTCTTTGCAACCCCATGGAACCACAGCATGCCAGGCCTCCCTGTCCATCACCAGCTCCCGGAGTCCACCCAAAACCGTGTCCATTGAGTCACTGATGCCATCCAATCATCTCATCCTCTGTTGTCCCCTTCTCCTCCTGCCCTCAATCTTTCCCAGAATCAGGGTCTTTTCAAATGGGTCAGCTCTTCACATCAGGTGGCCAAAGTACTGGAGTTTCAGTTTCAGCATCAGTCCTTCCAATAAACACCCAGGACTGATCTCCTTTAAGGTGGACTGGTTGAATCTCCTTGCAGTCCAAGGGACTCTCAAGAGTCTTCTCCAACATCACAGTTCAAAAGCATCAATTTTTCAGTGCTCAGCTTTCTTTATAGTCCAAAACTCACATCCATAGGGAAAACCATGCCCTTCACTAGACAGACCTTGCTAGCAATGTCTCTGCTTTTTAATATGTTGTCCAAGTTGGTCATAACTTTCCTTCCAAGGAGTAAGCGTCTTTTAATTTCATGGCTGCAATCATCATCAGCAGTAATTTTGGAGCCCCCCAAAATAAAGTCAGCCACTGTTTCCACTGTTTCCCCATCTATTTGCCATGAAGTGATGGAACCAGATGCCATGATTTTCGTTTTCCGAATGTTGAGGTTTAAGCCAACTTTTCACTCTCCTCTTTCACTTTCATCAAGAGGCTTTTTAGTTCTGCTTCACTTTCTGCCATAGGGTGGTATCATTTGCATATCTGAGGTCACTGATATTTCTCCTGGCAATCTTGGGTCCAGCTTGTGTTTCTTCCAGCCCAGCATTTCTCATGATGTACTCTGCATATAAGTTAAATAAGCAGGGTGACAATATATAGCCTTGTTGTACTCCTTTTCCTATCTGGAACCAGTTTGTTGTTCCATGTCCAGTTCTAACTGTTGCTTCCTGACCTGCATATAGGTTTCTCCAGAGGCAGGTCAAGTCATCTGGCATTCCTATCTCTTTCAGAATTTTCCACAGTTTATTGTGATCCACACAGTCAAAGGCTTTGGCATAGTCAATAAAGAGAAATAGGTGTTTTTCTGGAACTCTCTTGCTTTTTCAATAATCCAGCGGAAGTTGGCAATTTGATCTCTGGTTCCTCTGCCTTTTCTAAAACCAGATTTAAGATCTGGAATTTCACAGTTCACATATTGCTGAAGCCTGGCTTGGAGAATTTTGAGCATTACTTTCCTAGCATGTGAGATGAGTGCAATTGTGCGGCAATTGGGCAACTGCGACAGCACAGGAGCAGCCAAGAGGAGCTACCCACATCCAAGGTTTGGGAGGTGGCTGACAGGAGCTACCCCACATCCAAGGTAAGGAGCAACAGCTGTGCTTTGCTGGAGCAATGGTGAAGAGATAACCGACGTCCAAAGTAAGAGAAGCACAAGTAAGAATGTAGGCACTGAGAGAGGGCATCACAAGGCAGACAGACTGAAACTACAATCATAGACAATTAGCCAATCTGATTACACAGACCACAGCCTTGTCTAACTCAATCAAACTAAGCCATGCCATGTGGGGCCACCCAAGGGGGGTCAGGTCATGGTGGAGAGATCTGACAGAATGTGGTCCACTGGAGAAGGGAATGGCAAATCACTTTAGTATTCTTGCCTTGAGAACCCTATGAACAGTATATTTACCTCAAATGATTAAAAAATATGTATTTAACCTATAGATAACATCCAGAAGCATAAAAATGGTCGGGTGTAATTCTTGCTAGAATAATTAGACTCTTTTTTCTATTTAACACAGTTTTTTTCTTTTAAAATCAAATATTAAAACTAAGCCTACATAAACTATTTTTGATATTGAATAAATTCCAGAAAAACATCTAATTCTGCTTTATTGACTATGCTAAATATTTTGAATATGTGGATCATAACAAACTGTGAAAAATCTTTAAAGAGATGGAAATACCAGACCACCTTACCTACCTCCTGAGAAATCTGTATGCAAGTCAACAAGCAAAATTTAGAACCAGACAGGGAACAACAGACTGGTTTTATACTGGGAAAGGAGTATGTCAAGGATGTATATTGTCACTCTGCTTATTTAACGTATATGCAGAGTACATCATGTGAAATGCCAGACTGGATGAAGCTGGAATCAAGATTGCCCAAAGAAATATCAATAACCTCAGATATGCAGGTGACACCGCCCTTTATGCAGAAAGTTAAGAGAAACTAAGGAGCCTCTTGATCAAAGTGAAAGAGGAGAGTGAAAAAACAGGCTTAAAACTCAATGTTCAAAAAATGAAGATGGCATCAGTTCCCATCACATCATGGCATCCAGTCCCATCACTTCATGGTAAGTAGATGAGGAATCAATGGAAGCAGTGACAGATTTTATTTTGGGGGGCTCCAAAATCACTGCAGATGGTGACTGCAGCCATGAAATTCCAAAACACTTGCTCCTTGGAAGAAAACTATGACCAACCTAGACAGCATATTAAAAAGCAGAGACATTACTTTGCCAAGAAAGATCCTTCTTGTCAAGCTGCGGTTTTTCCAGTAGTCATGTATGGATGTGAGAGTTGGAGCATAAAGAAAGCTGAGTACCTAAGATTTGATGCCTTTGAACTATGGTGTTGGAGAAGACTCTTGAGAGTCCCTTGGACTTCAAGGCCAGTCCAACCAGTCAATCCTAAAGGAAATCAGTCCTGAATACTCATTGGAAGGACTGATGCTGAAGCTGAAGATTCAATACTTTGCCCATCTGATGTGAAGAACTGACTACTCAGAAAAGACCCTGATGAAGGGAAAGATTGAAGGCAAAAGGAGAAAAGGGTAGCAGAAGAGATGATTAAATAGCATGACATGAATAAGAGCAAACTCCTGGAGACAGTGGACAACAGAGGAGCCTGCTGTGCTGCAGTCCATGGGGTCCAGTCGGACAGGACTTAGTAACTGAGTAACAGCCACAGAAACAAGCAATTTCACATAACAATATAGAAGTAGTCTTTTTATGTCTGTTTCAATATCACAAAACAATGATTAACTACCTAAGCTCTTTCAAGCATTTTCAAGCATGAAGTCAACTATCTTTGGACCTGTCAAAGCCACCATTTTACTTTTTTTTTTTTTGTCTTTGCCATCTTTAATACAAAAAACTTTGTATTCAGGCTTATTTCATCTTTATTGCTCCTAGCTTCATTATATGTTCTCATGTAACTTTATGAAAAGTGAAAGTGCTAGTCAGTCAATCTTGTCCAACTCTTTGTGGCCACATGGGCTGTAGCCTGCCAGGCTCCTCTGTCCATGGAATTCTCCAGGCAAGAATACTGGAGTGGGTAAACTTTCCTTTCTTCAGGGGATTTTCCCAACCCAGGGTTTGAACCCAGGTCTCCCACATTGCAAGTAGTTAAGTAATTAAAAGATAAGACATTAAACAAATTATAAACTATTTAACATTAAACAAAAGCTAGTATATTACTAATGAACAAGAAATGTGGACCACTTGAATTTTAATATAGAATAGAAAAACATCATGATATTAAATACAATGAATGAATTTTTTTTTACTCATCTCTTTTGAAAACTGTAAAAACAAAACTTGAAATAACCTTTGTACTTTCAGAAAAAAAAAAAAAAAAACTACATAAATTCATTAAAATTGATGTAAGCAACACAAATTAACTCCAGAAAGATGAAAGTCTTTACATGGAAATTTTTTGACCAAAAGGTAAATTTAGATACATGTTCTGCACAGTTAGCCAAATTCATACAATTCATACAAGGACATGAGATTCGAAGCAATTAAACTGTGGTTGATCCTATTAGTTGCCTTTTAAATAGTCCTAAAATGCCACTTTAACCTCACTCCCTAAGGTGGAAACTATAACAGATTCTAAGAAGAATTTTCCCTTCTGAGTTACAAAAAGATACAAGCGGTTCACATTTCTTGGTCACTAGTAAAATACTAGTTTTTGTGTAATATTAAATAGTTTATATTTTTGCTTAATGTCTTATCCTTAAATTACTTAGCTACATACTAGATTGGTGACCAGGAGAATATTAACTACACATGAGTACACATCCCCAAGCAATAGATACATTTTAATATGTGGATATATACTCTGACTTCATTTATTCTCAAAAATTCATTACCTTTTTAAACAGAATTATTTTAGAAAAAGACTAAGTCACCACAGGTGTTACAAAACTGCACTTAGGAAAGCTCTCCTGTGTGCAGCAAAGCCAATCTACTGATACTGGGTTGTGGCACAGGAAAGTACATCATTTATTATAGGGCACTGAGAAGCAGAACGGACAGTTAATGCTCAAGAGACACAAACTCCTGATGTCTTTCAATGTTGTTAAAGCAACATTGGGGGAAGAGTTGCAGCAAGTGTTATCAGTTCATGGGCTTCCTTATGATCAGTTGGTGGTGAGGGAAAAAGGTGATGTTTAGGAAATCTTAATCATCAGCCTTCTGGTTCCAATTAATCTGAGGTCTACATGCTTATTCCCTGGAGGAGGACATGGCAACTCACTCCAGTATTTTTGCCTGGAGAATCCCCATGGACAGAAAAGACTGGCAGGCTATAGTCCATGGGATCACAAAGAATGGGACATGACTGAGCTACTAAGCACTCATGCTTATCAGGTTACTGTAGTCTAAATGTCTTGATCTTTCCATTCAATTAAGCAAGGATCAATAGAATTCCTGATACTATTATGCAGAAACTCATCTCTTGGGAGAGCAAATGGGCCTTGACCTGTCTTGTAAAATGTATTAATTGAAAATTCTGGGGAAAAAAAAAAAAAAAAAAAAACATTTTCAGCCTCAACAGGAAGAAAAATCCTCCTCAACTTTACATTTATCATGTGGAAACCCAAGACAGATTCCATTTATCAGAATTAACAAATATTTCTCTTTCAACCACTTTCTTCCCACTCTTATGCCTCCTTCTCAAAGACCCCTAAATGACTTTTTTTATGGAGTCTCTTTCCAAGTCATAAGGTCCTGCTTCAGAACCATGGGTTATTGAACCATGATGAATAGCCTGGTCAGCCATACCAATTAGAATCACTGTCTGGAATCTGAAGCTGGAATTGATTGTTTCTGGTGAGTTCCTATCAAACCTGTGAACCATAAAATCATGTAGAAGGAAGGACAGCCTGGGTTCTTTGAAGGCCAGTCAGATGAAACAGAAGAACAGAGCAGATAAAAAAGAAAACAGGAGAAAGAAACAGAGAAATATATAACTTTCAATAAAGAGGAATACAGAGAGGCAGACAGACACAGTAGTGGAAGCAAGAACAAAATGAAGATTGAGGAAAGAGAGCAATACTTTTGATTTCTCAGGACTTGCCAGTTCCTGGAGTCAGCCTTTTCAAAAGCCTTCCTGTGAGGCTTTACGACACTGTGTCATGTTATACCACTCCAAGAAACTTCATATTATATCATTCCAAGAATATCCTTTATGACTGTAACCTAACTTGCTTTGTCCTCTTTCTTGGAGTTGAAGGAGCCCTACATGAACAAACAGAAACACAAATACAAATTGAATTGAGTTCTGAGAAAGTCAAAAGATGAATGAGCTTTATATTTTGAAAATACTTATTTTATTTGTACGTACAAAAATGAGCTCTGCATTTTACCACAGATTACACTGGATATATTCTGCTCAATATGCTTATTTTATATTTCCAAACTGACATGAGAAAACATCTATGTAGATGCAGCTTCAGTTCAGTTCAGTTGAGTTGCTCAGTCATGTCCAACTCTTTGTCACCCCATGGACTGCTGCACGCCAAGCCTCCCTGTGCATCACCAACTCCCGGAGTTTACTCAAACTCATGTCCATTGAGTCGGTGATGTCACGCAATCATCTCATCCTCTGTCATCCCCTTCTCCTCGCACCTTTAATATTTCCCAGCATCAGGGTCTTTTCAAATGAGGTAGCTGTTTGCATCAGGTGGCCAAAGTATTGGAGCTTCAGCTTCAACATCAGTTCCTCCAATGAACACTCAGGACTGGTCTCCTTTAGGATGGACGGGTTGGATCGCCTTGCAGTCCAAGGGACTCTCAAAAGCCTTCTCCATCACCACAATTCAAAAGTATAGATTCTTCAGTGCTTAGCTTTCTTTATAGTCCAACTCTCACATCCATACATGACCATTGGAAAAAACACAGCCTTGACTAGAAGGACCTTTGTTGGCAAAGTAATGTCTCTGCTTTTGAATATGCTGTCTAGGTTGGTCATAACATTTCTACCAAGGAGCAAGCATCTTTTAATTTCATGGCTGCAGTCACCATCTGCAGTGATTTTGGAGCCCAAAATAATAAACTCTGCCACTGTTTCCACTGTTTACCCATCTATTTGCCATGAAGTGGTGGACCCGAGGCCATGATCTTCGTTTTCTGAATGTTGAGCTTTAAGCCAACTTTTTCACTCTCCTCTTTCACTTTCATCAAGAGGCTCTTTAGTTCTTCTTCCCTTTCTGCCATAAGGGTGGTGTCATCTGCATATCTGAAGTTATTGATATTTCTCCCAGAAATCTTGATTCTAGCTTGTGCTTCATCCAGCCCAGCATTTCTCATGCTGTACTCTGCATAGAAATTAAATAAGTAGGGTGATAATATTGCCTTGATGTACTTCTTTCCCTATTTGGAACTAGTCTGTTCCATGTCCAGTTCTAACTGTTGCTTCCTGATTTGCATACAGATTTCTCAAGAGGCAGGTCAGGTGGTATAGTATTCCCATCTCTTGAAGAATTTTCCAGAGTTTTTTGTGATCCACACAGTCAAAGACTTTGGCATAGTCAATAAAGCAGAAATAGATGTTTTTCTGAGACTCTCTTGCTTTTTCGATGATCCAGCAGACGTTGACAATTTGATCTCTGCTTCCTCTGTGTTTTCTAAATCCAGCTTGAACATCTGGAATTTCACTGTTCACATATTGTTGAAACCTGGCTTGGAGAATTTTGAGCATTACTTTACTAGTGTGTGAGATGAGTGCAATTATGTGGTAGTTTGAGCATTGTTAGGCATTGCCTTTCTTTGGGATTGGAATGAAAACTGACCTTTTCCAATCCTGTGGCCACTGCTGAGTTTTCCAAATTTGCTAGCACATTGAGTGAAACACTTTCACAACATCACCTTTAGGATTTGAAATAGCTCAACTGTAATTCCATCACCTCCACTAGCTTTGTTTATAGTGATGCTTTATTTTTTTTATTTTTATTTTTTAAATAGTGATGCTTTCTAAGGCCCACTTGACTTCACATTCCAGGATGTCTGTCTCTAGGTGAGTGATCACACCATCATGATTGGCTGTGTCATGAAGATCTTTCTTGTACAGTTCTGTGTATTGTTGCCACCTCTTAATATCTTCTCCTTCTGTTAGGTCCATACCATTTCTGTCCTTTATTGAGCCCGTCTTTGCATGAAATGTTCCCTTTGTATCTCTAATTTTCTTGAAGAGATCTCTAGTCTCTTCCATTCTGTTGTTTTCCTCTATTTCTTTGCACTGATCTTGATGAAGGTCTTCTTATCTCTCCTTGCTATTCTGTGGAACTCTGCATTCAAATGGGTATATCATTCATTTTCTCCTTGTTCAGCTTACCCACGTGTAATCTGGTAATTATAACACCTTAATACAAAATCTAAAATAAAATACAAAAAGCAATTTCCACAATAATTAGAAAAAATGCTCATACATATTTATTAGTCTGAGTTCTTCAAAGATTGCTCTTTTCACACTTCCCCTGTCCTTGGAAACTGAAAATTGAAGGATAAAAACAAAAACAGCAAGCATGCAAGTCTGTAGTGGTGATATAAACACTTCTCTTTTTCCCTAACACTTCATTTTCAGTCTTTTTCTAGAGAAGCAATCAGCTGACACATATCACATTCTAATACATTTTACACACTGAAAAGTAGGCATATTTGGCTCTCAACTGTGTCAGATTTTCACAAGCATCCAAATTTTTAAACTCATCACTGACAAATAATTTTCAATAAATGGTTAATTCACATAAATTATGTTAGTTTAATCATATAAAATAAGTAGGGTGAGAAACTTAAAATTTGGAAATATTTTGAAGTTCAGTTTAATAAAGCAATAGTTATTTAATTCTTTAATTCCTAACATGTATAGTGAAAAGTGTTGAAGAATATACAAAAAAATGACATCAGATCAAGTAATCATATTATAAGTAAACTCCTTACTATCTCTTCTGGAGAAATTAGACCTCAAGAAACATATAATCAGTTATGTTCTAAGTGGAAAAAAACTGTGAATCAGTTTTATATGATCATATGATAGTAAATTGATAATTTATTAAAATTAAATGATAGAATTCAGATTGGATGATCTAGAATGTCTCCACTGATCTGAACTGTCTTTCTTTCCAGCATCTGTGTCTTCTACTTTCAGTCCTGAACTTGACAATCCTGTTGCTCAGAACAGCTCGGAGTTCTCTACACATAGAGCATACAGTTTAGGGACTCCACCTGGGCTCATATTGCCATCTCTCTCAGAACATTCTTCCAGAAGTCTTTCTTTAATACATCACCCCATCTCCCAGTGTATAGATAATGTATTTTCCCTCTATTCTCCAATAATAACTTTTATCTAGCTTTTCTACATCAAATACTGTGATAATCATTTTATGTATCTATTTCACTTGAACATTTGATAGGTCTTTGAAGATATGGGTTATTTTCTGCCCTGTCTTGTGATTCCCTACAAATCCCTAAGTTTCTATTGATAGCTGCCGTGTTAGCACAGAAAAACTGCATCCCTGCTTCTGAGAGTAATCACGTTAGACATCATCTCCTTTCTTGAATTTTGTTTCCCCATCGTCAGTTTTCTTGTCACAGCTAACTTAGATGCACTCTGATTCTGGACTCTGACCTCTAAAGTGTTACTGATGGTCCTCCTCCCAGAGCACCAAAGCAATGGTCGCAGTTTTTGCCCTCATGGTTAAATTTAATTGTTGCTCCAAGAATAGTTGAGAGTTTTTGGTCATAAATATTAGATGCACCTTTAAACATTAAGCTTTTATTTTGTCAGCAAAACTCATTCTTCTGGTTTCATACAGTTACACTTGTAAGGAGAGGCAAAAAAGTGAGAAATTCGATTACATTCTTAGCCAGTGGTAAAAGATAATGAAAGCTTTTGAGAATTATTTTGAAAACTATTTCTGATATCCTTCTAAAAAATGTCAGCAGTATCACCATTGGCTGGCAGAATGTGTTGTCATCCACATATCACTGGGGAGTAATAGATTCTCACTCAAAGACTTCAACCTAAGTGCCTATTGAAAAAACTCAGGGTCCCAACTTGACAGTATTTTTCCAGTTGACAATCTTATATACTGCAATGTATATAAAAAAGCAGATATATCTTGAGAATCCATTGTCACGTAGTGTCGGATGGAGAAAAAAATGAGAGTAAATAAAAACTGTCTTGTTGGCCATTTACCTGAAGAAAACACTGCTGGAGGTAATAGTTTAGCCAAATTAAAGAATATCCTGATCATTTTTAATCCTGGGGATAAAAATTGACTTGATAAATGGATGATGAAGTTTTAATCCACAGAAAAATTACTTGAGACAAGATCAAATAGATTGGCCTTCAAAAAGAGTCTACCACTTAATACTCACCAAAATATTAGTGAAGTGTATAATAGAATGACTGTCAGTTTGGGTGTATAAGACATTTTCTTGTTAGATTGGGTTTATAAACTTTGGGGAAGAATGCCTTTTTCATAGACCCAAGGATGACAACATGGGTTTCCTTCTTTGTAGGCAGATTCTTCACTATCTTAGTTACCAGGGAAGTCCCATATTAGGAAGTACATGGTATCAATACATCACTGATAATGAAAATTCTGATCTTTTGACTAAGGGACTAGCAGGTTTCCCCATTTAAATTTTAAATTTACCCATGCCATACTGCATTCATTGGAAGCAAATAATTAAGATTATATTCAAGAGAAGGGAAATTAGGCTCTAACTACTAGAAGGGGCATCAACAAATTTATAAATATAATTTTAAATTAATTAATATATATTTGGAGGGAGATTCTTTGAAGCTCTTTAGATGTCTTATTTCTCCTTAAGTTTTTGTACACTAATTTAAGCATTTACTGATGCATTTTACTGTCAGGAATTGTTACTATGTTGAATCACAGTCATTTTTCATTCACCTCATTACTTTTACATTTTTTAATTAAAACTGTTCTGTAAGGAAGATGTGTTCCTTCACTCCTTTGTTTATTTATTCAATTATTTATTTATATCATATGGACTCACTGCACTTATTGTATACTATAAGCCAATATTATCATTATTTATTTATTTACTCAAATTATTCCTGCTTAAGCTTATCTCAGCTTTTTCATGTTGGCTCCTATGTCCTTTGAACATGACACTGCTTTTTTTCGTAGTTTGTTTTGGCTTTACATACTCTGGTAGTAAAAAATGCTTCAGACTCATATTTTCCCTACCCCTTTCCTGGAATCAAGACTGGTTTCTTTTTTTGATAGATAATATTAGAAACCTAGATCTGGATACTAGATATGGTCATAGCTACCAAGGTGTCTAATTATATGTTTTTTGCAACAGTCAAAACTATAATATATATATATATATATATATATATATATATATATATAATGTAATACATATATTTACATATGTTAATTTATGTTTTATATATTTCCAGGTTGTACTATATACAATAAATATATAAACAGTTATAAAAATATTAAAATGTATATAAAAAGTTACTAATATATATGTATATATACATATAAAATCTATGTACACACACATATATATATATTATTAGTCTATTTAATATCTCAGACTTTACTCCACAAATATAAGGTTCATCTATCTTTCCTGCCTTGATTATTGTAACTTGTTTTTTACGGTAAGAAATTTGGCCTTCATTATCTAAAATATGTACATGTATCTTTTCAACCCTAGTTTACATATAAAACAGATTCAATTGCTAATCTATACCTCTACAAGAAACCCACTTATTAACTATAGTAGAGTATTTATGTATAAATTTTTGTTTTTTGCATTACTGTATCTAGCTCAAAGAGTTTTCCTAAGTAACTTTTATCTGTTTCCTTTTCTGTTTTCTTTGATGAAGTTATAGAATGCATTTTATCAAGCACATTTGTAATATAGTTAGTTTCATTTGCTACAATTGGATGTTTGTATAATTTCTTCCCACATCCTGGCTGATATTTCAATATTAGCCCTCGTTATGTTTTACTATTTATGACATATACTTCTGCAGGTTTTGACAAACCTAAAGAGATATGTGTCTACTGCAACTACCTTAAATAACAGTCTCAATAAAATAAAAATTCCTTCAGAGTTAAAACTTCCCTCTTCCCCAGCCTCTTAACAACCATTGGTTTATTTTCTTTCCCAAGACTTTTGACTTTTCCACAAAGTCACATCATAAATGGAATCACACAATACGTAGCTTTATGGTTCCGTCAGCTTATGTTTATCAAAATGCATTTAAGAAACATTCGTATTGGACCATGAACTGATAATTAGCTATTTCTTGCTAAATTATGTTCTATTAAAGTTTGTTTTTCTTCCTAGTTTATAGACAGTGTTTATCATAACTGGATGCCAAATACTCTTTCTATATCTGTTGAATTTTGTAGATGACAAACTATATTGGTTGTTTTTTGATTGTTAATCAGCTTTGAATTCTTAGGTTAAAACTTATTTGGTCATGATGTATAATATATCACAAACTAAGAGATGGGAATACCAGACCACCCAACCTGCCTCTTGAGAAACCTGTATGCAGGTCAGGAAGCAACAGTTAGAACTTGACATGGAAAACAAGACTGATTCCAAATAGGAAAAAGAGTACATCAAGGCTGTATATTGGCACCCTGTTTATTGAACTTATACTCAGAGTAGATCTGGAGAAGGCAGTGGCAACCCACTCCAGTATTCTTGCCTGGCAAATCCCATGGGCAGAGGAGCCTGGTAGGCTGCAGTCCATGGGGTCGCGAAGAGTCGGACACGACTGAGCGCCTTCACTTTCACTTTTTACTTTCATGCATTGGAGAAGGAAATGGCAACCCACTACAGCGTTCTTGACTGGAGAATCCCAGGGCCAGGGGAGCCTGGTGGGCTGCCATCTCTGGGGTCACACAGAGTCAGACACAACTGAAGCGACTTAGCAGCAGCAGCAGCAGCAGAGTAGCTCATGAGAAATGCTGGGCTGGATGAAGCACAAGCTGGAATCAAGATTGCCGGGAGAAATATCAATAACTTCAGAAATGCAAATGATACCACCCTTCTGGCAGAAAGTGAAGAACTAAAGAGCCTCTTAATGAAAGTGAAAGAGGAGAGTGAAAAAATTGGCTTAAAGCTTGACATTAAGAAAATTAAGATCATGGCATCTGGTCCCATCACTTCATGGGAAATAGATGGGGAAACAGTGGAAACAAAGGCTGGCTTTATTTTTGGGGCCTCCAAAATCACTGCAGATGGTGATTGCAGCCATGAAATTAAAAGACATTTACTCCTTGAAAGGAAAGTTATGACCAACCTAGATAGCATATTCAAAAGCGGAGACATTACTTTGTCAACAAAGGTCCGTCTAGTCAAGGCTATGTTTTTTCTAGTGGTCATGTATGGATGTGAAAGTTGGACCTTAAAGAAAGCTGAGTGCCAAAGAATTGATTCTTTTGAACTGTGGTGTTGGAGAAGACTCTTTGAGAGTCCCTTGGGACTGCAAGGAGATCCAATCAGTCCATCCTAAAGGAGATCAGTCCTGGGTGTTCGTTGGAAGGACTGATGCTGAAGCTGAAACTCCAATACTTTGGCCACCTGATGTGAAGAACTGACTCATTGGAAAAGACTCTGATGCTGGGAGGGATTGTGGGCAGGAGGAGAAGGGGACGACAGAGGACGAGATGGCTGAATGGCATCACTGACTCAATGGACGTGAGTCTGAGTGAACTCCAGGAGTTGGTGGTGGACAGGGAGGCCTTGCATGCTGTGATTCATGGGGTCGCAGAGTGAGACATGACTGAGCGACTGAACTGAACTGAATTGATACATATAAGTATATGTATACTACAAACTGCATATGTATATATATATGCATATATATATATCACAAACTACATATGTATATATATATGCATATATATATATCACAAACTACATATGTATATATAGGATTCCCTAGTGTCTCAGCTGGTAAAGAATCCACCTGAAATCAAATCTGGAGACCCAGATTTGATCTCTGGGTTGGGAAGATCCTATGGAGAAGGGAATGGCTACACACTCTGGTGTTCTGGCCTGGGGAATTCCATGGAATATAGAGTCCATGTGGTCACAAAAAATCAGACATGACTGTGCAACTTCCACCTTCACCATCACCTTCATATATATATATATATATATATATATATATATATATATACGTACATGTGTGTGTGTCACTATGTGCTAAGTTCAGTTAGGTTGTTGGTAATATGCATTTTCTACTAGTTGTAGGTCTCTGTAGCTGTAGATTCCTACAATTGATCAAATCAGTCAATCCTAAATATTCACTGGAAGTACTGATGCTGAAGTTGAAACTCCAGTACTTTGACCAGTTGATGTGAAGAATTGACTCATTGGAATAGACCCTGATGCTGGGAAAGATTGAAGGCAGGAGAACGGGTCGACAGAGGGTGAGATGGTCGGATGGCATCACCAACGCAATTGACATGTGTTTGAGGAAGCTCTGGGAGTTGGTGATGGACAGGGAAGCCTGGAGTGTTGCAGTTCATGGGGTTGCAAAGAATCAGACATGACTGAGTGACTGAACTGAACTGAGCTATAGCTCTGGGGGCTTCCCAGTTGATGCAGGGGTAAAAAAAATTGGCTAACCAATGTAGGAGATGTAGGTTTGATCCCTGGATCTGGAAGATCCCCTGAAGGAGGAAATGGCAACCCACTCCAATATTCTTGCCTGGGAAGTTCCATGGACAGAGGAGCCTACAGGCTACAGTCCATGCAGTCACAAAGAGTCAGACATAACCAAGCACACACACACACACACACACACACACACACACACACACACAGCTGTAACTTGAGGACACCAACTTCTTGCTGGTAGTCAGCTGAAGAAGTACTCAGCTCTAGAGTCAAACCCCACTTCCCCAAGGCTGTCCATAGTTTCTTTCCATGTGGGGTTCCTCAACAGGGCCCCTTATTTCCAGCGAGGAGAGTTTCTGCTAGTAAGACAGAGACCTATGTAATGTAAGGCAATCATGGGACAGACATCCCATCACTTTCTCTATATTCTATTGTTAGAAGCAAAGTTTAGGCCCCGCACATACAGAAAGGGAGATAACAGAGGATACAGTAATCATGGGGACCACTCAAGAGTCTTTTTACCACAGTCAATATGACTAGAAAGTGAAAGTGTGCTTGCTCAGTTGTGTCCGATTCTTTGTGACCCTGGGGATTGTAGCCTACCAGCACCTCGTCCATGGGATTTTCCAGGCAAGAATACTGAAATGGGTTGCCATTTCCTTCATGAGATCTTCTTGACCCAGGGATTGAACCTGGGGCTCCCGCATTGTAGGCAGATGCTGTACCGTCTTAGCCACCAGGGAAGGGATGTATGACTAGAGGTTTATCAATTTATTGATATTTTCAAGGTACCAATTAGTAGTTTCATTATTTTTTTCTGTTAACTGTTGTTCTCAATTTGATGTATTTTTATTCTTGTCTTTATTATTACTCTCTCTCTCTCTCTCTTTTGCCTGCACTGTGCAGCATGTGAGATCTTATTTCCCTAACCTGTGCCTCCTGCCTCGGTGGCTTGGAGTCTTAATCATTGGACCATCAGAGAAATACCAATTATTTCTTTTATATTTTCTTTGTATTTTATTTGTTCTCTCTCTTTAGTTTCTTAAAATTGAATCTTAGGATACTTATCTTAGATTTGGCTTCCTTTTTATCATATACATTTACTGCTACACTTTCCCTCTAAGTTCCACTTTAGTTATATCCCACAAGTTTTATTATGTTGCATTTTCATTTATTATTTAGTTCAATTTAAAAAATTTCTTTTGAAATGTATTCTTTGACTTATATGTGCAAATGTGCATCTCAATATCCAGATACCTTTTTGGTATTCATTTTTTTGTTTGACTCTATTATTTACTGAATGTACTTGGTATTATTTACATTCTCTTATATTTGTAATGGTTCACACTATGGCGCAGAATATGGCTTTCATTGCTGAATATTTTATATGCTATTAAGATGGATATATACCAGGCTATTATTATTGGCTGGAGTATTTTATAAATATAAATTCAATAAAGTTGATGATTTTTTGTTTTTTTTTTTGCTCTACTTTTTCTGTCAATTACTGGGAAAGCAATTTCAAAGCCCCCAAAGATTATTGTAAATTTGCACATTTCATCTACAAAATCTCTTAGCTACTGCCTCATGTATTTTGAAACTCTGGATATATATGTAATTTTGAAGTCTTGCATAAAAAATTTATAACTTTTCTAGAGAGCATTAATTTTTTGAAAATTTGATATCTCCCAGAAATAATAATAATAAAAAAAAACTAGTGTGAACTTCATCCTATTGCTTGTAGAATTGAAATTTAGTTACTTTTTTAAGCTTTAGTCTCCTAACTTAAAACTATTAGGATGGTAATAGTACCCTAAGAATAAGAAAAGCAGATAACCAAGAGCATGTGTGGGAGGAACTGCTGGGTCTTGGTGTATATCTGCTGAGCTTAATCATTCTCATAGGTTGCTAACTAGATAAGGTCACTTTGCTACAGTGACAAAGGGAGTCTAGTATTAAACTACTACTTAATCTTGCCTAAGACTAAAGATACTATGTAAACCATAAAAATTACTAAACTTACCTTCTCCTGATAACTTGAGTCACTTTTGCTCCTTAACCAATTGGAACTTTAGTTTCCTTCCATTGTTCCAGCTTCCTCAACAAGGTATTTGAAATACCCAAGGAGACTTATCTCTATTTCTTGACAATTACCAATCTAAGAGTAATCATCAATCTACTGATCCTTTCTTAAAATCACTTTACACAAGACCAAATTCTAATATAATCTACTTTAATCACCTTCTTACTGAGACATTTCATCATTTACCAAAAGAAGTAAGCTCATTGTTATTGCAAGCATCAAGAAATCTAATTTTATTTATAGCTTTCTTACTTGTGCAAGCCTATAGCTTGGTATCAACAGATGCAACATAGATATAGTAATTAAGGTAACACAAAAATATATGGTAAGCATTTAAGTTAATACAAAAATAGCACTGGTAGTACCATGCGATAAATATTCATACTTTAACTCATTTTCTAGTTGAATCAGTTTATTTGATGGAAGCAGCTATGTTTCATTCATCTCTGTTTCTATTGCAAAATAATGTACTTGAAAAATAATAGATGTTCAATGAATATTTGTTGAAAAAATAGATCAAACGTTCATTATTTTTTAAAATATAAATTTATTTATTTTAATTAGAGGCTAAATACTTTATAATATTGTGTTGGTTTTGCCATACATCAACACGAATCCACCACGGGTGTACACGTGTTCCCCATCCTGAACCTCCCTCCCACCTCCCTCCCTGTACCATCCCTCTGTGTCATCTCAGTGCACCAGCCCCAAGCATCCAGTATCATGCATCGAACCTGGACTGGTGATTCGTTTCATATATGATATTATACATATTTCAATGCCATTCTCCGAAATCATCCCACCCTCTCCCTCTCCCACAGAGTCCAAAAGACTGTTCTATACATCTGTGTCTCTTTTGCTGTCTCACATACAGGAGTATCATTACCATCTTTCTAAATTCCATATATATGCGTTAGTATACTGTATTGGTGTTTTTCTTTCTGGCTTACTTCACTCTGCATAATAGGCTCCAGTTTCATCCACCTCATTAGAACTGATTCAAATGTATTCTTTTTAATGGCTGAGTAATACTCCATTGTGTATATGTACCACAGCTTTCTTATCCATTCATCTGCTGATGGACATCTAGGTTGCTTCCATGTCCTGGCTATTATAAACAGTGTTGCGATGAACATTGGGGTACATGTGTCTCTTTCAATTCTGGTTTCCTCGGTGTGTATGCCCAGCAGTGGGATTGCTGGGTCATAATTTAAAGATTTAGAAATTACAAAAGAACATAATGAATACCATGTATAACATAGAAAAAAGTGAGTAAAGAGTAAGATGGCAAGAAAAAGTAGAATCATGGAAAAAAGAAGAGCAACAGAAAGCAAGATAAAATTTATTCTTTAAAGTGACTATGAAGAATGAGCATCTAGATTTGTTAACTAATAGCACTTCAATGTTTAATATCACTAGCCTTTCATTTTCCATTTCTTATTAGGTGATATATTGAAAGAATATTAACTCAAACTTTAGACTTTAGGATTCTTAAAGAATTGTTTTTCAACTCATCCTCTGACATTACATTCTTATTTCATACTAGGCTGCTAGTCTCTTCTAATACCCATGACTATAAGCAGTGATTAGTTTCCTTTGAAACCCTACCTGGCTTTATTCACAATGCAAGTTTTAACACAAATTTTGGTTTACTCACTTTGGAATCCAACATTGTTTTCTCAAAATTCCAGACTATCATTATATTTGCTAAACAACATTTGGCTTCTGGAATAGAGTTTAATACACTAGAACAGACTTTCTCTATTAAACTAATGCACTAAATGGCACATTGATGACCTGCAAAAATAAATGTGTCTCCTTGAGAACAGGACTTCTACCTAGGGAGAAACTTGAACATTAGGAAAAAAGATGGTTCATTAATGCTTAACCATCAGCTACATAATCAATAACCTAAGAATCTAGAAGGTCTCTTTATGAAGCAAGGTATTAATATATTATTAATATTCTTTTTAAATATTGATAAGGCACATTTTGTCAGCTAATTAAAACACTGTTTCTACTAGATAAATACAAAGAATTTATTTATAAAAGAAAGAGAAATTTTCCAGTGTACTCTCTCAATTGATTAGCTTATAGGCTGATTTATGAGAATTATATTTAATTAAAGTCCAATTTGGAATCAGTGGAAAGAAGTTCTGTTCATAAACATTAATTTATTTTTATAGTCCTCCTTTTCATCACTAAATCTGTGTTATAAGTTCAGGTTTTCTGACTTTAAAAGGTCATACCCATCCACATATTCATAAAATGTGTAGTTTAATGGCATGAAACTGCAATTAAATAAGTATTCTTTATTAAAATTAAAAGTTTTTAAATTGTTAATTAAGAAGGTAGATTAACAGGGTTTTAATAATACTAATTATTGAGTATGTAACAAACTTTTTAACTTTTCATTGTTAAATCACTAGAGACTCACAGGAATTTGAAAAAAATAGTACAAATATATTTTTGTACCATCACCTAGATTCTCCCAATGGAAACATAAAACTATAGTACATTATCAAAACCAAGCAATTGACATTGGTGTATTGGTACACCTTTTACTAGACCACAAGCATTATTATTATTATTCAGTTTTATCATTTTTAAAGCTTGAATTTATTTGTGGGTGTGTCTTCAGGTATAAATAATTCTATTCACTTTCATTTCATGTGAAGTGTTATGTAGCTATGCCCACAATCAATCTCTTCTGAGAAGAGATACATAGAGAGATTTAATTTGATATTAAAACAAAGATGGGTCATGCAAAAACTATCTGAAAAAAATTGAGATAGGAAAAATAAAGCAATGAGTATTGTGGAATTTAAGTAAAAAGTGATCTTGTTACATAGTATTAAGATAAGAACTAAGTTACATGGCAACTATCTCCAAAAACCAGAGGAAGAGGAAGAAAACGCTTGATAAAATGTATTTGACCTCTTTAAATATAAAAAGTAAAAAATACTGGCAAAATTAGATTTGCTGTATATATTAGAGAAGATTTTGATAATGACATTATCATGTTTGTTTAAAGTACAAAATTGTTAGTGACAAATAATTTTGTAACTTTTAATAGGATTTATATTTTAGAGCCTTTTAGGTTTATAACAAAACTGAGCAGAAAGTAAGAAATTTCCCTGTAGCCCCTGCTCCCATACATGTATGCCTCTTCATTATCAACATCCCTCACCAGAGTTGTACATTTGTTACAACTGTTGTACCTTCATTAGCACATCATTATCACCCTGAGTCCATAGCTTAAATTAGATTTCACTCTGGGCATCTTACATACTGTTGGTTTGGACAAATGTAAAAAGGACATGTATATACCATACATATATGTATAACATCATTTGGAAAAGTTTTACTTCCTTAAAAATCATCTGTTTTCAGCCTATTCTTCCAAATCTTTTCTGTAACCCCAGCACCCACTGATATTATTGTCTTCACAGTTTTATCTTTCCAGAAAATCTAGATAACCTGGTATTTGGTCAGGAATTTTTGAGTGCAATGTCAAATCACAATTCTTGAAAGAAATAATTGATAACTGGACTTAATTGAAATTAAAACTTTCTAATTTGAGAAGATACTGTTGGGAGAATAAAAAAAAAAGGCCACAGACTGGGAGAAAATATTTGTAGAAGACATATCTAGCTGTTATCTAAAATATTTAAAGAAAGCTTACTACTCAACAATAAAGACACAAACAACCCAATTAAAATATAGGTCAGTGACTTTAACAGACATCTAAAAGGAAGATATAAAGGGGCAAATAAACATATGAAAAGAATCTGCACATCATATGTCATCAGAGAAATGCAATTTAGAACAACAGTTAGATACCACTGTACACTTATTAGAATGGTCAAAATTGGGAACACCAACACCAAATGATAGAGAGAATGTAGAGCAATAGGAGCTCTCATTCATTTCTGGTGGAAATGCAAAATGGTATAGCCACATTGGGAGATATTTTGGTAGTTTCTTACAAAACTATATATACTTTACTACACAGTATAGCAATTGTACTTCTTGTTATTTACCCAAAGGTGTTTTAAACTAATATCCATAAAAAATCTGCACAGATGTTTATGTTAATAGAAGCTTTTGTCATAATTGCCAAAAGACAGAAGAACCAAAATTCTTTGGTAAATAAATAAATAAACTATGAATGGATAAATAAGCTATAGAATACCTAGGCAGTAGAGTATTATTTAGCACTAAAAAGGAATGAACAATCAAGCTATGAAGAGAAATAAAGGGACATTTTATCCATAATACTAAGTGAAATAAAGCAATCTGAAAAGTTTACATACTGTATGATTTCAACAATATAACAAAAAGGAAAAGGCAAAATAATTTCATAATTTTATAGTACAGTTCAGTTCAGTTCAGTCGCTCAGTTGTGTCTGACTCTTTGTGACCCCTTGAATAGCAGCACGCCAGGCCTCTCTGTCCATCACCAACTTCTGGAGTTCACTCAGACTCATGTCCATCGAGTCAGTGATGCCATCCAGACATAGTACAGTAATTCATATTTAAATTTTATTCATAAGAAACCAGTGTGTTTTTTCCCTTGTAAATGACCAAAAGAACATGTAGTTTCTCTAAATACTACTTTTCTGATAAAATTCATACATTATTTCAAAGCAAGATGAAAACAACTAAAATAATAATGAAAAATATAGATTTGATCTATTGACTAATAATAGGTAGAACATTCAAATGTTGACAAAAAAAAAAGAAAAGGATATCTGGAACTTAAAGCCAAAAAGAAAATATTTTCATGAAAGAAACTAACAAAAAGCATACTGAAGAGTGAAATGATTTGCGATACCAACCACTTGAAAAATAATAGAAATGAGAATATGGGAAATACCTTTAACATATTTCTAGAATTTCACTTACCATTAAAGTTTTCTTGGGGAGGGATGGATAATGAGCTTTGAAAGTAAACAGCTCATATAGGAGGCTACAAGCTAATTTTTTTTTTTCAGAAGTTTGTTAGAAATTATGAATATAAGTGAATATTGACTTAAATTAATAGAAAGAAGTTTCCCTCTCTCCCCTTTCTAATTGTTCGTATTTAATGCCAACAAAATGTTCTTGGCTGGATCTAATTAAAATTATATATGCCAAAGACTAATAATAAAAGTTAAAATTATGTCACACAGTCTTTTCTAATGAGTAGGCTCTTTGTGTCAAGTGGTCAAAATATTGGAGTTTCAGCATCAGTCCTTTCAGTGAATATTCAGGATTAATTTCCTTTAGAATTGACTTAAGTTTGATTTGCTTGCTGTCTAAGGGACTCTCAAGAGTCTTCTCTGGCACCACAATTTGAGCAAACTCCAGGAGATAGTGGAGGACAGAGGAGCTTGGCATACTGAAGTTCATGGGGTCCCAAAGAGTTGAACATAACTTAGCAACTGAACAACAGCAACAACAAAAGCTGAGTGACTCAAAGAGTCTCAATGGGAAGTGAATAGAATGCATACTGGGTGTGGCAGAGGGTTGGTGTGGATACTGGCATCAAACACTGTAATACCTCGATATTCATTCTAGTTGTTTTCCAGTTTTCTTATTTGTCTCTCCCTTCTCTGGCAGTAACAAGCTTGGCTCACAGTTCCCTCAAAATATGTACATATTTCAGTAATTTATTGTAAGAAATCAACTTATATATTGAGCTGAGGAGAAAAGGGGGCTTATAGATAAGAAAATGAATAAAACAAATGACTATTGGGTAACTATGTTGCAGATATTGGGACCAACTCATAGTTTCACAATAGAGAAATTATGTAGCTCAGTGCCAATGTCCTTAATTTATCATGACATGATCCAGAGGAGCCACCTACCAGGGCTGGGCAGTCGTCTGTCTATACTCCCCCCATTTCATACAGACTCTATTTTCCCCAGCAGGCACTGCATTTCCCCCAAACCCACTGCCATGTGGTTCAGGATGCATTTTTTTTTTTTTTTCTTTTCTTTTGTCTTTTGGCTTCACTGCATGGCTTGTGGAATCCTTGTTCCCTGACCAGGGATTGAAACCCAGCCCTAGGCAGCAAGAGCATGGAGTTCTAACCATGGGATAGTCAGGGAATTGTCTAAGGTGGTTTTAAAAGTGGAATTTTGATTGTGAAAGCCTTTGCATAAATGAATTGAAATAATCAGAAACTGATTGGAGAGGTAGGATTTAATTCATGACTTTGGAAGATATACAACTGCTTCTGGTAATGACAAAAATCCAGACTATGCACAAGAGTATTGTCACCATAATGGAGAGCAGATGTTATTGCTGATAAAATTTTTATAACAACAGATATATAAATTGTCAAACACAATGTCAGAGGAAAGTTTCAAAAATTGTTAAAAATATCAATTGTCTGTAAGAATTTATTTCTATTGTCTCTGACCTCTGAATTCAAGTTATGAAAGCTAGAGAAAAATATTAAGCAATCATTTGAAGTGAAATACTTGATTTTGTCTCAACTTCTGAAAAATGCATCTATGCTAAAGGAGCTACAAAACATGCTTTGCATGTTAATTTATCATATAGTCACAAAAGACAATTAAACTATACACCAAGGACTTAAAATAGACTACTGTAATCAACACGAAGTTTATAATGATCTGTTGATTAGTTCTTTGAATGTAATTTAAATATAATAAAAATAAGAAACATAAAAACTAATCCACTAGAATATGAATTTGAAATTGTAGTTTTTAATGTTTGAGTCCACATTGATAATAAATAATATCATGCTGTTTAATTACTTGCAGAAACTGTAGCTATTTAAAATAGATGACATGACAGTAATAATTACAACAGAACAAATACATTTTCAGATTATTTTATTTAGTCATTTATTTAGCAAATAAAAATAGATTATATATATAGTAGATTAAAAGAGAGGTAGATTGAGATATAGTAGGCTTTAGTTTTTCCTTTTCAGTTTTAATTGCTAAGGCATGTCTGACTCTTGTGATGCCATGGACTGTAGTCTATCAGGCTTCTCTGTCCACGGGATTTCCCAGGCGAGAACACTGAAGTGGGTTGCCATTTCCTTCTCCAGCAGATCTTCCCGACCCAGGAATCAAATTTGGGTCTCCTGCACTGCAGGTGAATTCTTTACCGACTGAGCCACCAAAGAAGTCCATATTGGACTTTAAAAGTAGATTTATTCTAGACTTGGATACTAAAGACAATCTTTGACAGATTTATTTTAAGAGTATTTTCATATTGTAAAAATATGTTGATAAAGTTCCTAAACATTGGCATTTCAATGAGAGGAAACCATACATAGAGATTAATTTTGCTTGATTCTAAAAACATACAAATGAAATAATTCAATATGGAAGTGTTGTAAATATTTTCTTACCTTAAATCCTAAGTATTTGATTCTACTGTAAACAGTTTTTTTTTCTCTTTTTAAAAAAAAATATATTTTCCATTTGTTCACTTATAGAACTAGAAACACAATATATTTCTATATATTGAATTTTAGCATTAATATTGCAATATTTACTTGATTCATTTTTGTAAATTACTTAAGATGTTATTAATACACACAAAATTTTTTCTATGAATAAATACATTTTTACCTTTTCCTTTCTGATCATTGCAACTTTTCTTTCTTTTTCTTTTATTACTTTAATGCCTGGGAAGTAGCAAAATGCTTAATAGAATGATATAAACAAAAATTTTTGCCTTCCTTCAGATTCTAAAGAAAAGCATTCATATTTTCACTACTGTGGATGATCTAGCCCAATAGCTTCCATAGGTGTTTTTTTATTAAATTGTAGAATTTTCCCCTGTTTCTTTCTATGAAAATTTTATTATAATACAGTGTTTAATTTTGACAAATGCTTCTCTTATTTTCGTAATTATTGAGATGATTACAGGTTTTCTTCTTTCAGGTGAATTATACTGTTGAATTTTAAAACGTTTTCTATTTTGTTTTACTAAACAAAACTTTGTTCTACATGTGTTATTATTTTTTAAATTATTGCTGGATTTGTTTTGTAAACTTATCACACTGAACATATGTCTTAATTTCTTTGGGCTGCTATAATAAACTACCATAGACTATGTAGGTTAATAACAATAGAAACATATTTCTTACAGCTCTGGAGGATAGAAGACTGACATCAACAGCCAGCTGTTGGGGTAAGGCCACTTTTATAAGGGCAATAATCCCATTCATGAAGGCTACACCTTCATGAGCTAATTGCCCCTTAAAATGTCTACCTCTAACACCATCACCTTTACATTATAAAGTATAAATCTTGGCAATACAAAAGCATTCAGACCATGGGAATACAGAAAAGCACTTTAAAAAATAAATAAAACATTAAAATGAGAAGAATGCATATGTTGTGCAAAATGCATCATAAATAAACAAGAGTGTGATCAATTTACCCTGAGACTCAGATGAAATATTATAAAGCAAGCAGTATAAAAAGAGGTTTTGAAACAACTTTGCCATAGTATATTTGGAAAAGATGGTAAATAGAACAGCATAAACAGGATCATAGCCAAAGCAGAAAGTAAAAGAATAATGAGATTAAACTAGTTTACCTGAATCAGAAAATTTTCTATATTGGAATTATGGATTTGGTGGGAAGGTCAAATAATGGGTAGGTTTTAAAGGTCGTTGAATCACTTACTGAAAAGTTTGAGTTCATCTTCTAGATAGCTGATACACATTTTTCAGCATTATAGTTCAATGATTAGGTAAAATTTTTAAGAATATTAACTGGCAATGAATAAAAAGAAACACTGGAGGAGAATAAGACCACAGAGGGAAGACACAGTTTGAAGACTATTGCAGCAATCCCCAGGAAATCATGGAAATAAAGCATTATTTGCAAGATATAGTAGTAGATTCAATAAGAAGTGGTAACTGAATATGGAAAAGGAGGGAGAAGCAAGTAGTAAGATTTCATCAAAATTTTGAAACCAGCTGATAAGGGAAATGGTAAAATCTATTTCAAACAGAAGTAAGATGGTAGAGAAATGGCTTGTTCTTTGGGGGAAATAAAGTGTTTAATTAAATGGTTAGGTGGAACCTAAAGTAATGATGAGACATCAGAAATAATTACCCACCAACCAAAGGAAAAGATGTTGGGAAAGGGCCCATACATAGAGATTAATTATCCTCATGAATTAAAGCTAAAAAAATTCCACAGATATTGGATCATCACTTCATGGGAAATAGATGGGGAAACAGTGGAAACAGTGTCAGACTTTATTTTTTTGGGCTCCAAAATCATTGCAGATGGTGACTGCAGCCATGAAATTAAAAGATGCTTACTCCTTGGAAGAAAAGTTATGACCAACCCAGATAGTATATTCAAAAGCAGAGACATTACTTTGCCAACTAAGGTCAGTCTAGTCAAGGCTATGGTTTTTCCTGTGGTCAAAGACGTGAGTCTGAGTGAACTCCGGGAGATGGTGATGAACAGGGAGGCCTGGCGTGCTGCGATTCATGGGGTCACAAAGAGTCGGACATGACTGAGCGACTGAACTGAACTGAACAGTGATCAAATTGCAAATTTCACAATCAGTTGACTACCGGAAAATTAGCTTTGTAAAGTTCATTTAGAAAAATGTTATTTATAGGAGAAGACTTCAAGGCTTTTTAAAGCTCTATTTATGGGGTCTTTTTAGTGATAAAGGAAAATTTAGGTAACAATTAAAAGTATATGCAATTAAAATTGAAAATTCACTTTCCGAACACCATGTCTTCTACCATCTCAATCAAATCATCATCAGGCCCAGAAATTGCAAATACAGGCTTTCAACAATGTATTGGTCCTATTTATTTCTCCTTCATATCACTTAGTATTATGTATTGTTTAGAGCCAATACTCAAATATTTTTCTTATATAGTATTTTTATGAGGAATAAAACAGAGAAAAGAGATGTTGTAACATAATGAATAGTGTAAAATGAAGCTGAGACAATTACAGATCAAATAGGACAAAAAAAATTCCTAGTTCACACTATACATACTAAAATACTTAAATAATATTAAAAATAAAAGAAGTAAAATTACTTTATAGTTATGAGGATTACTATGATATTGGTGTAATTAAAAGATTTGTATCACATTTAAATATGGTACAAAGAATAAACATCCAGAAAAAAAATATAAATATTGTTACACTGAAATATAAAAACTTCTTTAGTGCAAAAGATATATTAAGTACATTTTAAATCACACTACAAACTGGGAAGAGATATTTTCATTTCAAAACCCAAAGAAATATTGCTATCTATAATGTGTAATAATGCTGCTTTAATTCTTAAAATAACAACAACCAATAGACATTAAACAATTCAAAAGAGAAAAATGGGAAAGCCTATCAATAACAAATTGACAGAAAAATAAGAACAAGAGACCCATAAAACTGTGCGAAGATGCACCATTATGTTAGTAGTTAGAGAACTGCAAACGAAAGATCATTTTTCATTTTGGCATTTCTAAACCATCATAATGGCAAACATTATCATCTGATAGCACCAAGTTTTTCTAAGGATGTGGGACAAACAGAATGGCTTACATATTTGTTAGAAATATAGATTGTTATGGCCACATTTGAAATCAATTTCCATTCAACTTTATATCTAAGAAATACTTCAGGATATGACTAACAGTTTACATGGCTGAGGCAGGTCATTGTTTAATATTCATAGTAGTGAAAAAGTAGAAACAAATTAGTTAAGATAATTGATATATTTTCTTCAAATAATGTAAATCTCCATTAGAAAACTAAATTTACATATATTCACACGAATAAAGGTAAAAATATATTATATAGGAAGAAAAAACAATTTACAAAAGTTCATGTATGGTGTGCAACCATTCAAATAAAAGGGAAAACAATATAAATTGTTATATGAATGCATAATTATGAGCTAATTTTAAAAAAAAATTGGAATAATACACACAAACAGACTTCACGAGAGTGATTATTACTGGGAGGGAGTCGGTGATATCTGCAATTATTTATTTCTGAAAACGAAAAACATAGTAATATTTTTCCTTCTCTGTGAATTACTTCATTTGTTATGACATTCTCTGGATTCTTCCATGTTGCTGCTAATGGCCTTATTTCGTTCTTTTTAATGGCTGAGTAAGTGTGTGTGTGTGTGTGTGTGTGTGTATACTACATCATCTTTATCCATTCCTCTGTCGATGGACATTTAGGTCATTTCCATGTCTTGCCCATTGTAAACAGTGCTGCAATGAACAGTGGGGTTCACGTAACCTTTCTTTTTTTTTTATTTAAATTTTTATTTTTACTTTATTTTACTTTACAATACTGTATTGGTTTTGCCATACATTGACATGAATCAACCACGGGTGTACATGCGTTCCCAAACATGAATCCCCCTCCCACCTCCCTCCCCATAACATCTCTCTGGTTCATCCCCGTGCAGCAGCCCCAAGCATCCTGTATCCTGCATCGGACATAGACTGGCGATTCGTTTCTTTACATGATAGTATACATGTTTCAATGCCATTCTCCCATATCATCCCACCCTCTCCCTCTCCCTCTCCCTCAGAGTCCAAAAGTCCGCTCTACACATCTGTGTCTCTTTTGCTGTCTCACATACAGGGTCATCATTGCCATCTTTCTAAATTCCATATATATGTGTTAGTATACTGTATTGGTGTTTTTCTTTCTGGCTTACTTCACTCTGTATAATCAGCTCCAGTTTCATCCATCTCATTACAACTACATAGAAAACCCTAAAGACTCCACGAGAAAATTAGTAGAGCCAATCAATGAATATAGTAAAGTTGCAGGATATAAAATCAACACAGAGAAATCCCTTGCATTCCTATACACTAATAATGAGAAAGTAGAAAAAGAAATTAAGGAGACAATTCCATTCACCATTGCAATGAAAAGAATAAAATACTTAGGAATATATCTACCTAAAGAAACTAAGGACCTATATATAGAAAACTATAAAACACTGATGAAAGAAATCAAAGAGGACACTAATAGATGGAGAAATATACCATGTTCATGGGTTGGAAGAATCAATATAGTGAAAATGAGTATACTATCCAAAGCAATCTACAAATTCAATGCAATCACTGTCAAGCTACCAGCGATATTTTTCACAGAACTAGAACAAATAAGATTTGTATGAAAACACAAAAAACCTCGAATAGCCAAAGCAATCTTGAGAAAGAAGAATGGAACTGGGGGAATCAACTTGCCTGACTTCAGGCTCTACTACAAAGCCACAGTCATCAGGACAGTATGGTACTGGCACAAAGACAGAAATATAGATCAATGGAACAAAATAGAACCCCCCAGAGATAAATCCACACACATATGGACATCTTATTTTTGACAAAGGAGGCAAGAATATACAATGGAGTAAAGACAATCTCTTTAACAAGTGGTTCTGGGAAAACTGGTCAACCACTTGTAAAAGAAGGAAACTAGATCACTTTCTAACACCACACACAAAAATAAACTCAAAATGGATTAAAGATCTAAATGTAAGACCCAAAACTATAAAACTCACATAACCTTTCAAGCCATGTTTTTCTCTGGATATATGCCCAGGAGTGGGATTGTGGTGTCATACTGTACCTTTAAGTTCAGTTTTTTAAGTGACTGTGTTCTCCGTAGTGGTTGTACCAGTTTACATTTCCACCAACAATACAGGAGGGTTCCCTTCACTCTACACCCTCTCCAGCCTTTGTTGTTTGTAGATTCTTTAATGATAGCCACATCATATGACATCTCTTATATGTGGAATCTAAAGAGAAATGACACTAATGAACTTACAAAACAGAAAGGAATCAGAAAATGAACTCATGGTTCCTGGGTGAAGGGATATTTAAGGACTTTGGGAAGGCCATGTACACGCTGCTATATTTAAAACTGACAAACAACAAGGACCTACTGTATTGCATATGGAACTCTGCTCAATGCTTATGTACCAGCCTGGATGGGAGGGGGTTTGGTGGAGAGAAGATACATGTATATGTAAGACTGAATCCCTTCACTATTCACCTGATACTATCACAACATTGTTAATTGGCTCTACCCCAATACAAAATATTTTTGGTGTTAAAAAAAAAAAAAGGAAAATAAAACATAAAGAACAGAGCAGAGAGCTAAATCTATGTTTAGTTTGCTTATTCTCAGTAATGAATACCTAGGTATCTGTATCTTTTGTTTTAATAAACATAATATTTCAAAATTAAAATTAATCATTTACAAATAAATAGTAAAGGTGAACAGTATCTTTATCTTAGCATTTAAGTGAGCTGGATCTAAACATCTGTTTCCTGAAAAGGTTGTTATCAGAAAGCCCAATTCTCTGCAGATACAAAGCATGACTTCAGTTTTCACTATGCATGAGAGAAATGTCCCTGATTAAAACTAATAAAGTCTCCTGAAGAACAACAACATATAAAGTTTCTTTTGATTTGTCTTTAGCCCAATTAGAATGGGCTGTATTAAAATTTAAGTATGGCTTCTAAGCCATACACATACCATTAAATTTTCAGGAATAATGAAGTCAAACAATTTTATTCCTCTTTAATAATGCATTCCTATATTTGCTCTTAAGGTAAGGTTAGCATTTATCTATTGATCATGATGCATTATCTACACAGTGGAAACTACTAAGCAGTTTTCATCTCCTGTGATATTTCTAAATAATTCAGAAACTAATTTCTGTTTTCTTTTTCTCATTGAAGTTTGTCTCTTTTAAATATAGAGAATTTCAGTGATCTATGGCTTAGTTTGTTTCTATATTGCCCAGATGTCACAGGCACATAAAGTAGCCAGATAGAATTTGAAGACAAACTTATCCCCTATAGCTTCATTTTCTTCTGCATTAGCACCTTTCCTCTCCAAGTAGTTAAGAACAAAACAACACAAAATAATAAAGAATACACTCTTTCAACCTTGTCTCTCCATGTAAATGCTATAGTCTCCTGCATGATATTCACAGACAGATATTTTTAAATATCTAAATTTTCTTGCTTCCCATTAACTCTTAAATATTAGAAACATTTCACTCTAAATCCACTAAAACTTATCTTGTTAATAACTACAAGTCTTTCAATATTTATCATATTTTATGTCTATCTGGAAGGTGGTAATATGGACCATTTTCATTTCTCCATAAAAATAACACTTGAGAATGAGTTATGCTTTCAAAAAGTAGAGGTAAAGTACACACTAAGATGTAAAAATTTATAGGTTCATGAACAATTGAAAAAACATTGAGTTTTCTGCCCTGTTAATTCCATATTTCACAATTCATACCTAAACATTACATTTGCTGTTGAGTTTTGGTTTTTCTTGAAGTCATTCTTTAAATACAGTTGACCTTTGAATAACACCACTTAAACTGGGTGGGTCGACTTATGCATGGTTTTTTTTCACTAGGTACTCACTACAATGCTATATGATCAGCATTTGCTTGAATCTGAACAGCTGCAGTATCTCGGTATGGGGAGTTGACTCTAAAGTTATAGCAGATATTTGACTGCGGGGTTAGAGTTCATAATGCCCTTATTGTTCTAGGGTTCAGTTCAGTTCAGTTCAGTTCAGTCACTCAGTCGTGTCCGACTCTTTGCAACCCCATGAATCACAGCATGCCAGGCCTCTCTGTCCATCACCTTCTCCCGGAGTTCACTCAGATTCATGTCCATCGAGTCCGTGATGCCATCCAGCCATCTCATCCTCTGTCATCCCCTTCTCCTCTTGCCCCCAATCCCTCCCAGCATCAGAGTCTTTTCCAATGAGTCAACTCTTCGCATGAGGTGGCCAAAGTATTGGAGTTTCAGCTTTAGAATCATTCCTTCCAAAGAAATCCCAGGGCTGATCTCCTTCAGAATGGACTGATTGGATCTCCTTGCAGTCCAAGGGACTCTCAAGAGTCTTCTCCATAACCATAGGTCAAAAGCATCAATTCTTCGGTGCTCAACCTTCTTCACAGTCCAACTCTCACATCCATACATGACCACAGGAGAAACCATAGCCTTGACTAGACGGACCTTAGTCGGCAAAGTAATGTCTCTGCTTTTGAATATACTATCTAGGTTGGTCATAACTTTTCTTCCAAGGAGTAAGCATCTTTTAATTTCATGGTTGCAGTCCCCATCTGCAGTGATTTTGGAGCCCAAAAAAATAAAGTCTGACACTGTTTCTACTGTTTTCCCATCTATTTCCCATGAAGTGATGGGACCGGATGCCATGATCTTAGTTTTCTGAGTGTTGAGCTTTAAGCCAACTTTTTCACTCTCCTCTTTCACTTTCATCAAGAGGCCTTTTAGCTCCTCTTCACTTTCTGCCATAAGGGTGGTGTCATCCGCATATCTGAGGTTATTGATATTTCTCCTGGCAATCTTGATTCCAGCTTGTGTTTCTTCCAGTCCAGCGTTTCTCATGATGTACTCTGCACAGAAGTTAAATAAGCAGGATGACAATATACAGCCTTGACTTACTCCTTTTCCCATTTGGAACCAGTCTGTTGTTCCATATCCAGTTCTAACTGTTGCTTCCTGACCTGCATACAGATTTCTCAAGAGGCAGGTTACATGGTCTGGTATTCCCATCTCTCTCAGAAGTTTCCACAGTTTATTGTGATCCACACAGTCAAAGGCTTTGGCATATTCAATAAAGCAGAAATAGATGTTTTTCTGGAACTCTCTTGTTTTTTCTATGATCCAGCAGATGTTGGCAATTTGATCTCTGCTTCCTCTGCCTTTTATAAAACCAGCTTGACCTACATCTCACCTTATTATTATTTATCAGAGCTTATATGATTGGATTTACCATTGACTAAACAATGTGATTTTTGTAAAGTAACAACATCTCAATGCTCAACTTTCCACAACTATAATATGAGGTTATTAGTGGTACCTATTCATTGTGTTGTTGCAATAATTAAGCTACTTAATATCTGCAAAATAATTTGTGGTAGTTAAAACCATGTATAGGAATACTGACCAATAAAATAGAGTTCAGCAACAAATTCATACATTTTATTATTATCAACTGACTTATTGCAAATATGGGAGCAATGTCGTAAGCAGAAGCCTTGATCTTTTCAAAAAATGACTGGGCTGGTTGAATTACTATCTGGGTAGAATATAGCTTGATCCATACACATCTCACACGATAAACATGAAACAAGTTTAAAATTATTGGTCTAAATGTTAAAAAGAAAGCAATAGTGCATTTAAAAGAACACACAGGAGGATGTCTTTACAACTTTGGAGTAGACAAAGTTCTCTTACACACAGACACACGCACAGAGTAAAACCAAAACCAAAACAAAACAAAACAACAAAGAAGTGAAATCAGGTATATTAAGATTCAGAAATTAGGTCACCAAAAGTAGCCCATAAGAGAATGAAAATACAGCCCACAGAGTGGGGAAAGATGCCCACAATACCTATATTAAACAAAAAAAGCATATGAAAAAAGATTTTTTTCATGCATGCGTGATCAGTTGCTTCAGTTGTGTTGGACTGTTTGCGACCCTATGGACTGTAGCCCACCAGGCTCCTCTTTTCATGGGATTCTACAGGCAAGAATACTGGAATGGGTTGCATGCCTTTCTCCAGGGGATCTTCCCAACCCAGGGACTGAACCCACCTCTCTGTGTCTCCCTCTTGCACCACTTGATAACTGGGTTGGAAAAAATGATAAAAAACAGACATACATTTTATAAAGATGATAACCAGGTGAAAACAAGTAAAGTCAGTTTACACTGTTGAATGGTAATGTTTTACCTTCGTGAGGGTGGAGGTAGAGTTAGGTGGCAACAGAAAGGGAGGACAAGGGATGTTTGTCCAGTATGTCTGTATTCTGATTACATGAATACTTTCAGTTTGCAAAAAAATAATCAAGCTTTAGACTAATGTTAAGTGTATATATATATATATATGTATATATGTATGTATATAAATATGTATGTATATGTATACACATTTTATGTATGCATCTGTGCTTAGTTGTGTCTCACTCTTTGCTACCCCATGGACTGTAGCCCACAAAGCTACTCTGTCTCTGGAATTTCCCAGGAAAGAACATTTGAGCAGGTTGCCATTTCCTTCTCCAGGGGATCTTCCTGACCCAGGGATTGAATCTGAGTCTTGTGCATTGGCAGGCAGATTCTTTACCACTGAGCAACCTGGGAAGCCAAGATGTGTACATATAGAATACATATATGTGTATATACATGCAATATTTTATATACAAAGTATTTGGCCTGGCAGATAAACATTGTAAACACTATGAAAATATTAACATTATTATTATTACTATTATTATTTAAGAAGCAACAATATTTTATTGTATTTTACTATGAACATGACAGACCACTTTTCTGTTTGTTTAGAAAGTGATTTTTAGAAGTAACTCTTGTTCAGGGTAATACTCTCCTGTTCCTTATAGTGCAGAATTTTTATAGACCTCATGTTGATTTTTCTCCTGTTTGCTCATCCTTGAACAAAGGAACATCTGCTTTGCTGGGCTCAAGCCAACAGCAGGGTATACCAACTGCACTTGACCCCTACTTACTGTCCACATGAACACTTGTAGACTCTCCTACATGGATGTAAAAGAGGGAGCAGGTTGATAGAGCTTCTAATATAATTTTTGGGGTTTAGTGGAGATTCATATAGTGCCTTTCTATCCAACTGTGAGCAACTTTTCCTGCTCTGCTGCCCTGTTGTCTGAAGCACAAGGAAAAGGATGTATGTTCTATATCAAAAGCTTTCTAAAATTTGCTCCTCTGAGGCAGGTTGAAGGGTGAATTCAAAAGAGGGTTTTAAAATTTGTATTGTATAGATGGGAAATTTTGTTTATGATTTCATTTGAAATTTGAATTTTTATTTCTAAACAAAAGAATATAGTTATTTCTAAAAAATGGCTTCAAAAGGACTACTCTATAGCTAATAAAAAATCTCTTTGATCAATTCCATTGCATGAAACCCTGCAACAGCTTCCCCTGCCTGCTTCAAATACATCCAAACACACCCACTGTTCAAACTACATTCCAATCACTTAGAAAACACCAGTTGGGCACATGAGCATGTTTCCAAATTTATAGTTCTTTATTTCCATGTATCTAGTAAGCTATGGCCTTGAATCAGGCAAATCAAGGGAAGTAATCCTGTAGCTGATGGGGAAAAGTTGCCTGGTCAACTCAGATTAATCTCATAGCATTATGCTGGTAGCCAGTTTGCTTTCTTGTTGGTGCAGAAATCCAAACTAGGAAGAAGAGATAGGAAAAAGATGGAGGATGAGGAGAAGATGAAAAAGAGGACAGAGGGAAGAGGAATTATAACTGTATTTGTCATTTAATTATTCAGTGTTGTTAATATGTATTATGTGTCTGGCACTAAGTTGAGTACCTTATATGCATTATCTCAGTTATTTTTACACATTCCTGTGACATAAGTATGCTAATCTCCATTTTACATAGAAAGGAAATGAGCATTAGAACCAATAAGTAATTTGCTCAAGAACACACACCAAGAAAGTAGAAAATCCAGGCAGTCTTCATTCAAACACTTATCTTTTTGGCATCTGGTTGTGATCATTTTAACAGAAAGTTATAAAAGTACATAACAGATGTGCTGGCTTTATGGTATTCTGATCAAATAAGGTAATATTGGAGTTAATATTACCATAGTTTGAAGACAGTCACTAAACATTAAGCCAATGCTATTATACACTAATATGTGTATGATATAAATGACATGTAGCTAGTATTGTTGCTAAAATTAATAATAATTTTCTATTTATTCACTCTCATTTTTTGGAATATGAAAACAAAAATTCAAAACTGAACATTCAACCTCTACTGACACTGCAAATATCCTACATAGGAAAGTATTTTTTTTAACGTAGGGAAAAAATGAATGTGCTATGTGAAGGACTATTTCTTATTCATTTTTTTTATTTTTGGCACCCAGAATAAGATTTGACCCATAAGGTTGCTTAATAAGTATTTGTTGAAAAAATGAACCATTTTTATAATTTAGAGTTTATGAAGTACTCATACACATTGTATCAAATAATCCTCCACACAAACCCTATGAAGCATGTTCTGAATTATCTCACCAGTTCAGTTCCTTTTGCTCAACCATTTGAATTCTGCTGTCCACAGAACAAGTCATTTCTTTAATAGATAATAAAAGATACAAGCAAGTTGCCATGCATTTTGTAAAGCACTTTAGATAATTCTACCCATAATGAACTCAACCAGGTTTAAATGTATATGTAAATACAATATGATCCTATTCTATGGTTATCAACTTCCCTTTTCGAATCTGTCCTTCCTTCTATGTTATCTAATCAAGTAGTAGGAATGATGCTGTCTGCGAAACTGCAACATAAAAGTCCTGCATTAGTCATATCTAGACATGTAGGCTGAAGTTTTCTTTATATACTACTTTTTAAACTTCTGATTTGATTGCCTAGTCATGTCAAATTTACAGCTGAAACAGCTCTACTATCTGTCACAGCACTCCATTGTCAGAATCATCCAGTGAGATCAGGTTTTTGTTAGCCTATGCCTTCCTAGCTCAGCTTAGAAAAATTTCTCACTCTCTTCAACCCTATTAACACAGAAGAGACTAATTGCATCACTCATAAATCTTCAACATCATCATGGCCAGAGAAGACAACCTAGACTTCTTTCCTTGACTCTGAAGGCCCTTCACAGTCTGATCCAACCAGCTTTAATCTCATTTCTGTTCACCATGCACTTTCTCCTCTGGTCAAATCTAATTTCCTTCACCACATGCCATACTGTTTCTCAGATGTGAGATTTTTGATACATCTCATCTTTCTACCTGGAGCATTCTTCTAGATATTCACATTTTCAAAAGCTTATTATGTTTTATGGAATAGTCCAATTGTCATCTAGTCCAATGTCATCTTTTACTCCTCTGAATGTTCAGAACTTTTTATTTGATCTTTTTAAAATTTTAAATAACACTTAAAACATGGCATAAGGGATGTTTACATATGTGTCGCTCCAAAGGCTGAATCAACATCCATTAAAACTCTGTATGGTCTCCTCCTCTTCTTAAGCAAGTGTAGGTACCCAGTGTCTTAAAATGTTATGTGCTTGAATAGTTACTATGAAGTCTGACATGCAACTATAATCTTAAATTTAAATCCTCATGGTAGACTGTAGGATACTTGAATATAATAAATCAAAATTCTTTCCCTTCCTTTTTTACATTTTCCTAAATAACAAGATTACTATTTAGTAATTTATCTTTAAATTTTTCTCACATTCTAGCATTTGCCCCTATCAGTCCAAGAAAAAGAATATTTAGTCTCTGAAATTTTCGTCTTTGGCCAATCTGATTAAAAAGCAATGATAATTTCAGCATATTTGGATCTGTAATATTTTTTCTGCAATGTTTTCCTTCCATAAAATATCAGTGTGGCTTTTAAAAGAGGAAAACCTCAAAAATTTCTAAGAGAAAAAGAGCATAAAGATGGTGTTTTATGTGTATCTATAAACTTTTGCCTATGGCTCTAGAAAAGTTACTATGGTTTCTCTGCTATGAAAATTGTGGTCCTAAGGGATTATGCCCATTAAATATTTGTAAATTCCCTATAAATATCATTATAAGACACCAGATAAATTTGTTGAACTGTTTGAATTACAAATCAACAGTGAGGGGAAACCATTCTGAAATGTGCAGTTTGTGAATTCACTATTTGAGACACTAAATGAGGCTGATGATGTTAAGACTGTTCTTTGCCATTAGTCCTTCATGTTCACCTCTTTAGCCTGTGCAGGTTGAAAGCTTGGACATCCTCACAGGTCTCAAGAGTGAATCCTGGCAATGCTACAGCTGCATCCATCTCAATTTTGGTTTGGCAACCATCAGACTTCAGAATCTTCTATAGTTCCAGGGCCAGCAGTTCTGGACCTCTCTGTGGAATGTGGATTGGTGGTTGTTCTTTCACATTTTAGTGGTTATTATGGCCATATTATCTGAAGGAACATTTCAAAACCAAGCATTATGTCAAAGATATCCATAGGAACTACAAGCCTTCAAAATATGACTTTGTTAATTCTTCAAGTGCAGCAAGAGCCAGCAAATGAGCTCTTTTTAAAGTTTTCAAAGAGAAGTTAGGGGGAAAAGACCATAATGGTTTTAATGGAAAATGATAATTTGACAGAAGATTGTTTAGTATGAGGATATGATCTACTTAAATACATATTTTTAAGCCTTTCCTCCAGGTTTGCCATGATAACATGCTACTTTGCTCCATAGATGTGCACTTTTCCAATATGACTTTCTTTACTGTTCATTTTTTATATACTGTGAGTTAATCAAATCTATAAGTATTGTAAGTCTTAATGTTAATGACTTTAAAGTTATTTCTAGAGTATGTCTTTATTAATCTCTTCATTCAGTTGGCCAGCAAATGTGATTCAAGCCCTTTTTATTTTATTACTGTCTAGTTGGTCTCTCTGCCTCTAGTCTTGAAAGTATAAAAGTATTAGTCACTCAGTTGTGTCTGACTCTTTACAGTCCCATGGACCGTAGCCTGCCAGGCTCCTCTATCTATGGGATACTCCAGGCAAGAATATTAGAGTGGATAGCCATTCCCTTCACCAGGGGATCTTCCCAACCCTGGGATCAAACTTGGGTCTACTGCTGCCTCTAGTCTTAGACACCCAAAATTTCTTCTGCAGTGATATCTCAAGGCAAAAGTGATAAGGAATTACATATTTTAAATAATTCAATGCCTACTTGCTCTTTCCAAGATAAAATCTAAGATTTTCACCAGCTAGAGCTAGGTCCTTTATGACCTAATACGTATTCATTTTCCCTTCTAATTCTAACATCTCCAAATGCACACCTACTCTAACAAAGCACTCTCAGTTTGTAGGAGGCTCCATTCCACTTCTTGCCCTGATTCTATGATAGGATTTCACTCTGCTTACCATAGGTATTCCTGCCCCATTTTCTTCTATACTTGGATAACCTCTTACTGAATTGTCATGATTCTTATCATATGTTACCTCCAAGAGGTATTCACTGACCCACTGAGGTATTCAATAGACAGATAAGTTAGATTTGCACTTTTATTTACCTAATGCAGTTTTGTTTAGGACAGCAGTCCGCAACCTTTTTGGAACCAAGGACCAGTTTCATGGAAGACAATTTTTTCACAGGCTTGTGGGGGTTAGGGATAGTTTCAGGATGATTCAAGTGCATTACATTTCCTGTGCATTTCATTTCTATTATTATTATATCAACTCCTCCTCCAATCATCAGGCATTAGATATCAGAGGTTGGGAACCCATGGCTTAGGGGGTTTGGCTGTTTCTAATCATTGCCATCAAATTTACTTTTTTCTACATCTTCAAATCCATTGAAATCACTAGGAGGAGAGTTTGCTTTTTGCTCTCTCAAGATTTGTCTGAGTTACACTTGTGAAATACTTTGAAGATCTACTGATTCTATGCAAACAGAAGTCAACAGGTATCAACATCATTGTTATTAGTATCAACATCATCATTGTCATTATCAACATCATCACCACCACCACTATCACCATCAAATATCAGTATGCAGTCATAAAAAGGTCAGTTGACCTAGACTGGCCCTTTGTTGCTTGATGAGTTAAATGGAGGCAATACTAATTGGATTAGGAAGATTTTAGTATACCCTGGCACTGTTCTAATCAGTATACGTGAATTAATTCTCACATTAATGCTATTAAGTCGGTAATATTTTCTCCACTTTATAGATGAAGTATAGAGAGGTTAAGTAACTTGCTAAATGTCAAAAAAAAAAAAAGAGTAAATGTGAGCCAAGATAGAAGCAAGACGTCTCTTTAATATTATATCATTTTGACTTTTGAAATTATTTCTTTCTATAAGGAGAACATGTTGAGAATATATTCTGAAATCATGAAACACACACAAAAGAAATAATATTAATAAGAAATATATTATTAAAAGAAAAAAAAAACTATATTATTTTCTAAAATTATCCTAAAAGTAAGCAGTAAAAGCTGATGAGGTATTTGTTAATTCTTACAAGTTAGAACTATTTTTTTTACTGGTGGCTCAATCAGTAAAGAATCCATCTGCAATGCAGGAGATCCTAGTTCGATCCCTTGATCGAGAAGTTCGCCAGGAGAAAGAAATGGCAACACACTCCAGTATTCTGGCCTGGAAAAATCTCACTGACGGAGAAGCCTGGTGTGCTACAGTCCATGAGGTAGGAAGAGTCAGACATGACTTAGTGACTAAACCACCACCACAAGTTAGAAGTGGAAATAACCTACTCTATTAGCCTTTGTTATGGGGCTTCTCTATCTCTGCAGGAAAGAATCCACTTGTCAATGTAGGAGATGCAAGTTCGATTCCTGGGTTGGGAAGATCTCCTGGAGGAGGAAATGGCAAGCCACTCCAGTATTCTTGCCTGGGAAATCTCCTGGACAGAAGACGCTGGCAGGCTGCAGTCCACGGGGTCAGAAAGAGTTGGACACACTTAGTGACTAAACAACAACAACATTACCTTTTGTTATACCTGAAATACTTAGAAACATCTTTTTTGTTACACCTCATAATTTAGATGTGAGAACTTTGTTAATAAACTATATTTGTTTTTTTCTCTCAAAATAGAATTTTGGCCATCTAAGACAGTTCAGTGGAGATATTCAGAGATATAACTTCAATGATCTTTTACAGGGTTTCATGTTTTGAGTGCAGAATTGGGCTAAATGATTTCTACTCTCTCTTCTGAATATAATATACTATGATTCTGCCACACTTCACTGCCTGCTTAAAGGACCTTTCTAAGAGAGCATCCCCCGGGCTTAAATGAGTACATGCTGTCAACAAGTTGCCTGTGATAGCACCCCAAAACCAGCTCCTAACCCCCACATCCATATTAACGTAGACTCAGGTCCTAAAGACTACCAGCATCCAATTCCAAAACCCACCAACTAGAAATTTATGCTGATTAAAAACTTATTCACTGAAAAGCCCTTTGAGATTTGCAGATCTCATTGGTAAATCATCTGATGTTATGCAAGGCAAAGCTTGCCAGGAAAGTACAGGACTTAAAATTAATTAGTGATTACACCTATGTTAGGAGCATAGCTTTCTTCCCAGCCCTAATAATACACTTAAAAGAGAAGAACAGAAGGAGAGAGAAAAGGATGAAGAGAGAGCTTAACTTTAAAGCTTTGATTAACTTTAAAACTTTAGTGTAGCAAACTAGCCAACCTGGAAATTTTGCATTCTCTTTGCAATTTGATCACCTTAAAAGTGCTGAGGGCTAGATTTCTTAAAACTATTTTAGACACATCTGTCTGACTCAGATTTAGTGGGTATTTGAGATCCATCGATCATGTACAATAAAACTTCCTTTTACTTTTTAATTTCTGGAAGGCTTTCATATTTAGTGTCAAATCAGCAAAGTTGTTCTCTCAGGTTCCTAGACAAGCAGGTTACTCAGAAATGCGGATGAAGTAATTGGACATACCCTAATGTAGCCGTGATAGTTTGGCTACTTGCAACTATCCTGCCCATGAAAATGTTAGAGCAGGTTCCTGATGCTGAGCCATTCTGCAATGGTAGTGTGATGATGGCAGTCATGTGCAGTGGTAGCTTGGAGAAGTATTGAATGGAACACTAATAGCCATAGTATGTATTTTTTCTGGTTTCACTAAGATATTTATATTGTGATGTGTGGTTCTTGGATTCAAACTTGAAACTGTAGGCTTCCATTCACTGTCATGACTGCCTCAGTCTCAGAAAGCTTTTTAATATTCATTTTGTTATTTATCATCTTATTTTGTTACAAATAAATATGTTCATCTCCTGTACACACCAGCAATTTATACTTACATAATTCTCCTCCTTTTCATTCCCTCAGTATTTTCAACCTCAAGAAACAAACAGAAGCACAGGAAAGGTATTCTATCAGCACTTGAAATGTAGCTCATCATCATCATGGACAACTGTCCCTGATCAATTTTCAATAGAAGAGTGACTTAAAGTTTCATGGTAAACAATGGCAATACTCATTGAATCAATCACTTGCAATTTTTCTCTTTGACAATGTTTATGTCAAAAAAATGTTGCAGAGCATTACTATATGAATATAGACCTAAGATGAATTTGTGAGAAAAAAGAAATTTTAAAAGTGTTAAAAAGCAATGTTCTAATTGCCAGAATTTTCATATTCTGGAATTAAAAGCCTAAACATAAAATAGAATGTCATATTTCAAGATGCCTCTTCATCTGCACTGTTTATATCCTGTGTGTTTATTTATTGAAAACATAGCATATTTTAAAAGCATAAAAGGTGGGTGGAGGGGCCCCCGGCAGGGAGACGGTGGCTGGGTCAAGAGGGCCTGGACATGGTGCTGAGGGCCCGCCCAACGGGAAGATGAATAAGGGCTGGCTGGAGCTGGGGAGCCACCCTGGCCTCTTCACCCTCCTCGTGGAAGATTTCAGTGTCAAAGGGGTGCAGGTGGAGGAGATTTATGACCTTCAGAGCAAATGCCAGGGCCCCGTGTATGGATTCATCTTCCTGTTCAAATGGATCGAAGAGCGCCAATCCCATCGCAAGGTCTCTACCTTGGTGAATGATACATCTGTGATTGATGATGCTATTGTGAATAACATGTTCTTTGCCCACCAGCTGATCCCCAACTCTTGTGCCACCCATGCCCTGCTGACCGTGCTCCTGAACTTCAGCAATGTGGACCTGGGGCCCACCCTGAGTCGCATGAAGGACTTCACCAAAGGCTTCAGCCCCGAGACTAAAGGATATGCGATTGGCAATGCTCTGGAGTTGGCCAAGACAGGCCATAGCCATTCCAGGCCTGAGCCACGCCACCTCCCCGAGAAGCAGAATGGCCTTAGTGTTGTGCGGACCATGGAAGCCTTCCACTTTGTCAGCTTTGTGCCTATCACAGGCTGGCTTTTTGAGCTGGATGGGCTGAAGGTCTACCCCATTGACCATGGGCCCTGGGGGGAGGACGAGGAGTGGACGGACAAAGCCTGGCAGGTCATCATGGAGCATATTGGCCTTGCCACTGCAGGGGAACCCTACCATGACATTTGCTTCAATCTGATGGGGGTGGTGCCCAACTGCAGAATCAAGTATGAGGCCAGGCTACATGTGTTGAAGGTGAACCGTCAGACCATACTGGAGGCCTTGCAGCAGCTGATCAGGGTAACACAGCCAGAGCTGATTCAGACCCACAAGTCTCAAGAGTCACAGCTGCCTGAAGAGTCCAAACCCACCAGCAGCAAGTCTCCTCTGATGCTGGAAACAAGCAGGGCTCTGGTGGCCTCTGAGAGCACCCACACGGATGGTGTGGAGGAGGTGGCTGGTTCGTTCGTGCCCACAAGTCCTGACCCACAGCCCTCCTAGAAAACCCAAGCTGGTGGTGAAGCCTCTAGGGAGCAACATCAATGGGGTTCCCCCCACACCCACTCCTATTGTCCAGCAGCTGCCAGCCTTTCTGGACAATCAACTATGCCAAGTCCCCATGCAGGAGGAGGAAGACCTGGCAGCGGGTGTGGGCCACAGCAGAGTTCCGGTGCGACCGCCACAGCAGTACTCAGACGATGAGGATGACTACGAGGATGAGGAGGAGGACGACGCGCAGAGCACCAGCTCTGCCATCAGGTATAAGCGAAAGGGCCCGGGGAAACCAGGGCCATTGAGCAGCTCTGGGGATGGGCAGCTGTCAGTGCTACAGCCCAACACCATCAACGTCTTGGCTGAGAAGCTCAAAGAGTCCCAGAAGGACCTCTCGATTCCTCTGTCCATCAAGACGAGCAACGGGGCCGGGAGTCCAGCTGTGGCAGTCCCAACGCACTCGCAGCCCTCGCCCACCCCCAGCAACGAGAGCACGGACCAGCCTCTGAGATCGGCAGCACTTCCAATTCGCCACTGCGCCCGCCTATCCGCTCAGCCAACCGCGCGCAGCTCTCTACTCCCGTCACCTCCCACATCTCCAAGGTGCTTTTTGGAGAGGACGACAGCCTGCTGCTTGTTCACTGCATATGCTACAATCATGCTGTACGCGACCTGGGTCCTGTCATCAGCACGGGCCTCCTGCACCTGGCTGAGGATGGTGTGCTGAGTCCCCTGGCACTGACAGAGAGTGGGAAGTGTTCCTCCCCTTCCATTAGACCGAGCCAAGGCAGCCACGGGTCTGGCAGCCCAGAGGAGAAGGTGGTGGTGGAGGCTGTGGACAGTAGAGAGAAGCCGGGACTGATCAGGCCTAGCGAGCCCTTGAATGGGAAGAAGTATTTAACCAAGGGAGCTGCTGGTGCTACTGAAGTGTGTGGAGGCTGAGATTGCAAACTATGAGGCCTGTCTCAAGGGAGAAGTGGAGAAGAGGAAGAAGTTCAAGATTGACGACCAGAGAAGGACCCACAACTACGATGAGTTCATCTGCACCTTCATCTCCATGCTGGCTCAGGAAAGGATGCTGGCCAACCTGGTGGAGCAGAACATCTCAGTGCGGCGGCGCCAGGGGGTCAGCATTGGCCGGCTCCACAAGCAGCGGCAGCCAGACGGGCAGAAACGCTCCTGTCCCTATAAGGCCAAGCGCCAGTGAGGACGGCTGGCCAGACCCTGCATTTACTCTTGCTGCCTGGCCCTCACCAGGGCCCTTCCCTGCCCCGTCCACCTCTTCCCAGTATTACCGGATAGTTCCAGTTGGAGAGCCCAGACCCTGGGAATGGGAGCCAAGCTGGGATCCTCGGCCTCGTGTCCCTGGGCCTGGCAGGGCAGGCTGGCCCTGTCATGCTCCAGAGGCAGCAGCTAGAGCTGAGGCCCAGTGAGGTGCTGCAGCTTCCTACACAGACAGCTGTGGAGCGGCAGGACCTGGCCTTTCTGCCTGGGCAGCAGAATATATATTTTACCTACAGAGATGCCTATTTTTCTGGGCTCTGGCCTATCTTGCCACCACTGTGTTGACATAGCCAGCTTCCTGATTCTGAGTTCTTTCCTAACACTGTCATCCTGGAGGGCCAGAGTCACTCCTGCAGGGTCACAGCTGGGGGCCACATGAGCAGTGGGCCCTGCTGCTCCAGTCCCCAGGTGTTCCTGCTGTTGAGCAAGCCAGGTCTGCTCTTCATTCCTCCTGGGAGAGCTCCAGACTCAGGGCCCTGGCTGCTGGACTAGGCTGGGAGTGGGGTGTCCCAGCAGGATGAGCAGCCTGCTGGGGTCCCATGGCCTGAGCAGAGAGAAGTGTTTGAGCTGGTTGGCTTGGCTCCAGCCAGCCTCGTCGAGACTGCTCTCTGTGGCAGGGCCCTGGGCTCCTTGTCTTCAGTGTTGTGGCCCTGGCAAGGGGCCTACCTTGGGCTCCTGGGCTCAGAGGAGCCTCTGCCCAGGCCCTCAGTATTACTATGTCTCCCTCCTCTTAGAGACAGCAGAGACAGGGCTGCTTGCAAGAGCTGGCACCACTCAGCTCTCCCTGCCATGCCAGCTTTCTCAGCTTCTGCAGGGCACTCAGGGTGGGGGATAGCAGGACCAAGTCAACCAGTTGGAGCCCCATGTTCCCAGAGGGCCTGATAGCCAAGGGCTAATGGGTCCAGCACTGCCTCTGGAGCTCAGGCCCCAGAAGGAGCCCCATGGCCTTTGGCAGGTGGCTCTGAGGCGATCCAAGCCGTCCCCTTATGTGTACATAGTGACTGGGGTGGGGGGGAGCTGCAGGTATGGCAGCTGCCTCTCTGTGCTAAGCATAGCCCAACCCCTCTGGCCCCTGTAAATACTGGATGAATGAATGAATAAAACTCTCCTTAAAAATAAAAAATAAAAATAAAAAAAAGCATAAAAGGGCATTGTAGTGCTAGTGAGTTATTAGCCTTCATAGGGTCTACAACAATTGGGCTAATTATTGGATCGTGAAAAAAAAAAAAAAAGTCACTTACAAAGTACTCCCCCATGGACTCTATTATTTGGATCAGTTAACTTCTAGTATTTTCTGAGACCAGAACATATCCAAGCTCTTTTGAGTTGATACCCATCAAATAGGCATCCACTGAGAATTTTGTTGAACCAGACGTTTTGTTGCTCTTGGAACTAATTCTGTGCTTCCTGGAGTCCTGATAACTTAAATTACCAATGTAGCTCCATATTTTGAAACCCATCCTTGCTAAACACATTTTAGAATGCCTCTGCCCCACCCCATTAAATCTATCCCTCCTCTCACCCTCAGCATCTGGTGAGTGCCCGTTTTTATACGAACTCTCTGCTTTCTCAGCCCAGTTCCTAAGACCAAACTTGGGAACTTAACTTCAGGGTACTCCATGCACCAGAGGTCAAAATTTTATGTCATATGCTGCTGCTACTGCTGCTAAGTCGCTTCAGTTGTTTCTGACTCTGTGCGACCCCATAGGCGGCAGCCCACCAGGCTCCTCCGTCCCTAGGATTCTCCAGGCAAGAATACTGGAGTGGGTTGCCATTTCCTTCTCCAATGCATGAAAGTGAAAGTGAAGTCACTCAGTCGTGTCCAACTCCTAGGGACCCCATGGACTGCAGCGTACCAGGCTCCTCCGTCCCTGGGATTTTCCAGGCAAGAGTACTGGAGTGGGTTGCCATTGCCTTCTCCCACAGTAAACCATAATTGTGTAAAATAATGTAATTTGTGTACTTTTCCTAAGTAAAGTCTACATTACCCTCTCTTTATCTCACTATTTTCCTCCTAAGCAACCTGACCCCTACCTCAAATGCAGGTATGTCATATAGAACTCAAGATAATCAACATCCTCTCTGGACAGGTGGAATGGGGAAATTGAGGGACTTTTGCTAAAAGCTGTGAGCGCAAGAAGGTGGCTCAGTGGTAAAGAATTTGTCTCCAATGCAGGAGACTTGCAAGATACTTGGGTTTAATCCTTGGGTTGGGCAGATCCCCTGGAGAAGGAAATGGCTACACACTCCAGTATTCCTGCCTGGGAACTCTCATGGACAGAGGAAACTGGAGAGCTATAGTCCATGAAACCTGGAGGGCTGAAGTCCATGGGGTGGCAAAGAGTTGGACACACTAAGAGACTAAGTAACAAAACAGAAAAATTGCTACAAGAGCTGTGACCAGCTGAGCTGAGTCATCAGACAGAGTCCAGAGCTAAGGAAACCACCTCAAGCTTTCACCAGAGGAAGCTGCTTGCAGGGAGGAAACTGGAAAATATTTAACATGTTTCCAGCTACATGTCTGGCATTCACTGAATATTTATAGATCAATTGTTCATTAATAAGAAGTAAATAGTCAAATACCATTGAACTCCTCTATTACAACTATTATTTTAAGCCAGAAGGAGGGGGTGGGCATTGACATACAAATTCTCTAATTACCTCAAGAAATCACTACTAGAGTATGACACCTCTTTCCCAACATCATCCCTAAGATAGATGGCTTTGGAAACAAAGCAGAAGATAGGGTATTTAAGACAGAGAGAGATGAAGTAATTTTCTTGCATCACGATTTCTACCACAAACAGACCAGCAAGCCTGTGGCTCTCTGACTGAGAAGTCATCCAGGCCTAGACTTAGAGGAAGGTGGAGGAAAAGGAAAGGCTTATAATATGCTTTCTGCTCTGATCACCACATCAATATAAATAGGTTTCTTTATTAAAAGTATGGATATTAATCACGTTTGCTTGAAGTCATTCCATGCAAGTTAGGAAGACATTTAGAAACTGATGAGTGTGGACCTTCCAGCCTGCGTCATCAATGTCACAGGAGAGAAAATGAAAAAGGAGTAACTTCATGTAACAGCTTACCAGCTATATCCTCTCTCCTCTGGGGAGGTATGCTGGATGTATAATAAATGCTATACGTTAATAATGATTTCAGCTGAGAGTAGACCAATGCGATGCACAATCAATCTGAAGTCAGAAGTCTAGATACCTATCCCACGTTGCCATTGAGAAAGCTGAGAAAGCATTGATTTAGGAAATTTGATTATCCTCAGAATATCATTTTCTCTTTCTTAAAGAGATGATACATATTCTTGGCTGGGTTGCTGCAAGAATTAAAATAGGAAATGTTTCTGGCCTTGTAGTAAGTATCCAAAAAGTATGGTTACTAGCATTATCACCATTTCTAATACTATCCCTCTGCTTGACTCCAAGGTCCCTGAAGATAGAACATATTCCTTGTTTCCCTTTGTATTTGCAGCATCTCACCAAGACCTAAAACCAAGTAGAAGCTGCTAATTATTTTTGTTAATCAAATTGATATTCAGGCATGTCCAATTCTTTGCATCCCCAAGGGCTATAGCCCTTCAGGCTCCTAAGTCCATGGAATTTTCTAGGCAAGATTACTGCAGTGGATTGCCATTTCTTTCTCCAGGGGATCTTCCCAATCCAGGGATTGAACTGGTGTCTCTTGTGTCTCCTGCATGAGCAGGTGGGTTCTTTACCAACTGAGCCATTGGGGGAAGCCTCAAAAAATGCTATTATTTACTTATTTGGCCACTCAAGGGATATTTTAATTGCATCATGTGGGATTTAGTTCCCAGACCAGGGAACGAACCTAGGCCCCATGCATTGGCGGAACCCCGTGCAGCATCTAAGCCACTGGGCCGCTAGGGAAATCCCAATACTATCATCACTTCTGATCCTATTCCTCTGCTTGACTACAAACTCCCTGAAGATAGGGCACACACTTTGTTGCTCTTTGTATTTGCAGTATCTCATCAAGGCCTAAAACCAAGTAAATACTGCTAATTATTTGCTACTCTTAATAGAATTGCCCCAGATAAAACTAGTACTTAATGTCAGTGAAGTGGAAGTAATAGGCCAGATGGGGAATGTCTGTGGGACTAGGGGTGCTAGGGGAATACACAGAGCAGCAGGCAATTATAGGAAATTCACATACACACATAGGGCATGCTATCTCCAGGAAACCATTCACAGAAAATGGAAGTAATAAACATACATGAATCAGTGAGGACCAGAAAGGGGACACTAATAAATGTGTTACAACAGGCTAGAAAAACCTGCTCTCTGACAGCTGTCAGCCTGGGACACATAAGCAAGTAGTGACAGAAGCAGGGAAATCTTCAAGAAGTTAAGGTAGAGTTCCCAGATAAACTATAGGACATCCAGTTAAATTTGAATTTCAACCAATGACAAATAATTATTTTAGATTAAGAATGTTCTATGTCATACATTATCTCTCTGTATTCTTGAAACAATCTTGCCAAGCATGGGTAACTACTATCTTTGTATTTATGTATGTATTTATATATTTTCCTTTGCAGGAACTTGCAGGATCTCAGCTCCCTGACCAAGAATTGAATCCAGGTCAAGGAAATGAAAGCCCAGAATCTTAACCATGTGGCCACCATGTGGCCATGTCCCCAACTACAATCTCTTTTAGGAGGCAGTTGAGATTCTGAAGAAATTCCTATGTAATTTGGGGGGCATACTTACACTAAGAAATAAGAAAGCTATTTTTTATTCAAATAGCTGAAATTCAAATTTAGCTAGAGTCCTATAATTTTTTGCTTATCTGGTTACTTCAAGTTAGTGTGTAAAGATTAGGATGCCAGGATAAAGCAGGGCCCACATGTGGCAGAAAACTAGATTCCTAGACAATAGAAGTAAGCCTATCCCTTCTCCAGGAGATCTTCCCAACCCAGGGATCAAACTAGGGTCTCCTGCATTGCAAGTGGATTCTTTACCAGCTGACCTACCAGGGAAAACCAAAAGTAAGATAAGCAAATGACCATGACAGAGGCCAAGATGCTGGAATTCATGCCTAGTCCAAACACAAAAGCAAACAAGCAAAAGCTGAATGACCATCCAGGAAATCTAGGTAAGCAGTCTCTTCTCAGAACTTCCCGTAAGTGAAGGCTGTCTTTGGTGGATGAATTTGAGCAACTCACCAACCTAAACAGCATATTCAAAAGCAGAGACATTACTTTGCCAACAAAGGTCCGTCTAATCAAGGCTATGGTTTTTCCAGTAGTCATGTATGGATGTGGGAGAAGGCAATAGCAACCTGCTCCAGTACTCTTGCCTGGCAAATCCCATGGACAGAGGAGCCTGGTAGGCTGCAGTCCATGGGGTCGCTAGGAGTCAGACACGGCTGAGCGACTTTACTTTCACTTTTCACTTTCATGCATTGGAGAAGGAAATGGCAACCCACTCCAGTGTTCTTGCCTGGAGAATCCCAGGGACGGGGGAGCCTGGTGGGCTGCCGTCTATGGGGTCGCACAGAGTCAGACATGACTGAAGCGACTTAGCAGTAGCAGCAGCAGCATGTATGGATGTGAGAGTTGGACTGTGAAGAAAGCTGAGTGCCGAAGAATTGATGCTTTCGAACTGTGCTGTTGGAGAAGACTCTTGAGAGTCCCTTGGACTGCAAGGAGATCCAACCAGTCCATTCTAAAGGAGATCAGTCCTGGGTGTTCTTTGGAAGGAATGATGCTAAAGCTGAAACTCCAGTACTTTGGCCACCTCATGCAAAGAGTTGACTCATTGGAAAAGACTCTGATACTGGGAGGGATTGGGGGCAAGAGGAGAAGGGGACGACAGAGGATGAAATGGCTGGATGGCATCACCAACTCAATGGACGTGAGTTTGAGTGAACTCTGGGCGTTGGTGATGGACAGGGAGGCCTAGCGTGCTGCAATTCATGGGGTTGCAAAGAGCCAGACATGACTGAGCGACTGAACTGGTCTGAACTGAGGAGATAGTGAAGGACATGGAAGCCTTATGTGCTGCAGCGCATGAGGTTGCAGAGTCAGATACAACTGAGCAAGTGAACAACAACTAGTGGCTGAGCACATCTTGCCTTCAAAACTCCAGGATTTCTTTCTTTTCCTCTATGTAAGAACCAGATTGGCACTGATGTCTAGGTTATAGAGAAACCTGATACTGAAGAAAAGGGAGGGAACAGGGCCAGGAATCCAAGCAGGTTTTCACTTTTTATATTTTGTGTTTCATATTGTATTTAATTTTGTAAGCTGCCTCAAATTCCTTTAGGACATATGCTCAGGTAAATCCTAAAAGAATGAATAAATAAGCGGAACCCTAAATAAATAAGTGGAACCCTGACTAGCCCAAGGCAATTACAGGAATACTAAGATAAGGGGCCCAGCCACAATCTAAGAAGCAGCTTACTTTTCTTGGTATCTCAGTTAGCAGCCTATATTCCCTCTGCCACTTTACATTAACTCCTTAATTTCCTTGGGAAATTAAATTTTCAGCTCCTTTATAGAGGTTTCATTAGACTCTGGGGGATAGGCATTCCAAAGACTAGCTAGAATTACTGTAAATAAATCAAATTTTGGCAAATATATTAATTGAAACTACTTTTTTTTGAAGCTGTTTTTAAGTCTGGCAGTTTTTATTTCTTAAACCTTATTCTGCTTAGCTTTTTACCACTGTAAATGCTTGTCTATACAAGATAATTTGATTGAATTCCTCAGCATTTCCTGTGAGCAGAATAGAGGAATCACTTTAAGGGAATATTTTTAAACAATATCATTACTTTGTAAGGTCCAGGACCTTTGATAAGATGTTTGAATAAAATGCTATTATCCACTCCCTACATTTAGTGTTATATAGTACAGGCTTGTAATAAATGCTACTCTGCTTATTTAAATGCCATGTAGTGTAAAGCTTGACTGAACTGTCTGTTATTACTCCCAACAGCTACACATTGGATTTGTTGCCCCTAAAGCAAAATCTTTTACCTATAATACTTTTTTATGACCTCCATTATGCAATAAAACATTTTTACATTCTTTTTTCTGTTGTGATAGTTTACTATATATGCTGCTGCTGCTGCTAAGTCGTTTCAGTCGTGTGTGACTCTGTGTGACCCCATAGACTGCAGCCCACCAGGCTCCCCCATCCCTGGGATTCTCCAGGCAAGAACACTGGAGTGGGTTACCATTTCCTTCTCCAATGCATGAAAGTGAAAATTGAAAGTGAAGTCGCTCAGTGGTGTCCTGACCCCATCCTACAGACCCACAGACATGGGACTTAAGAAATCTGAGGAGCATCTCCTCAACAAAGATTGGTAAGGGGTAAAAGAAGCAATGTGTGAGATTTCTTTGGTCTTCCAGTGGTTAAGACTCTGGATTTCCAATTGAAGGACTTCAGGTTCAATGCCTGGCTGAAAAACTATGATCCCATATGCCACGTGGAACCACCAAAAAAAAAAAAAGAATAAACAGGAATGTGTTATCATAACATTCTTCTGGGTCCTTACAAGGAATGATAGTAGCCCTAGAGAATTTAAAAAAAAAAAAAAAAGCATTGCTATGAAAATTCAGTTTTTACTACCCAAAGATGTAAGTATTAAGCTACTGCTGCTGCTGCTGCTGCTAAGTCACTTCAGTCATGTTCGACTCTCTGCAACTTCATAGATGGTAGCCCACCAGGCTCCCCCCATCCCTGGGATTCTCCAGGCAAGAATACTGGAGTGGGTTGCCATTTCCTTCTCCAATTCATGTAGGTGAAAATTGAAAGTGAAGTTGCTCAGTTGTGTCTGACTCTTAGCAACTCCATGAACTGCAGCCTACCAGGCTCCTCCATCCATGGGATTCTCCAGGCAAGAGTACTGAAGTGGGTTGCCCTTGCCTTTTCTGGTATTAAGCTGATTTACCACTAAAATTATGAAAGAAATGGCTTATATCACTCCCTGTTCTGTCTCCTTTCTGTCCATGATTCATTCCTTCATCCCTTTTGATGTTCTGTGTGAAATGCATTAGAACTTTAGATAAAGTTCAGATACTATGATCCTTTTCATTGAAATGAAGTCACCCAAACTGTTTGCCTTCTCTGAAAAATTATGGACTAAGAATTCCTGATTCTCCCTTACTGTTAGAAAACAATAGATTCATTTGTAATGTGGTATCAGTAAGGAAGAAGTGAAGAGGAGGTCAACTGTTTGTTTTCCCATGAATAACTTGTCATATTATTATTAATCAGTTGCTCGATTAGTAATTTCATATCTGGAAGTATTTGAGTACAATGGCAGTAGAGACAATTCTTAACTATCCAAGAATACAAATGGCTAAATACCAAAATAGAGACTTCTCTCACTCATCTGTTCCTTCTGGCATCCCCCCAGTGAGACTGACTTTAAGAGTTCTTGTTCACATCACACTCAAAATTTCCCCTTTTCAAAAATAGAAAAAAGATATAAAGTATATAAAATATTTTTTATTAGTTGATGTTTCCACTGAGCTGATCACTGTTCAGCTTCAAAAAATGAAATTCACTCGGAGAAGGTGATGGCATACCACTCCAGTACTCTTGCCTGGAAAATCCCATGGACGGAGGAGCCTGGTGGGCTTCCGTCTATGGGGTCGCACAGAGTCGGACACGACTTACCGACTTCCCTTTCACTTTTCACTTTCATGCATTGGAGAAGGAAATGGCAACCCATTCCAGTGTTCTTGCCTGGAGAATCCCAGGGACGGGAGAGCCTAGTGGGCTGCCATCTACGGGGTCGCACAGAGTCGGACATGACTGAAGCGACTTAGCAGCAGCAGCAGCAGTTAAAGCACAAGGGATCTATTAAAGATATTAAATTGCATATAGAGTTAATGTGGAGGTTGAAGGAAGATGGCAGACTAAGCTTTTACTGATGATTTCAAAAGCACCATAGAACTTGGTTACCAGGGGAACGACCAGTTTCTTTCACAGTCATGAAGTAGTTATATTAGCAAATATCCAAAATCAAAAATTTCACCCCAGGAATGCAAACAGTCATAAGACTGATTCTACCAACAGAAGCTGCAGAAGTACACGGCTTTTGCATACAATATCTTGCACAACTACATTTAGTTAATGAAAATATAGCATGTTCATCTAGATGTAAGCAAATTCAGGAAATGCAATTTTGAGCTTTTCATATTTTGCAGTATGTGCTTTTCACTAGAATGAATCAATGTTTAGTGCTATACACCACCTTGCCTATCAGGCCACTACACATTCTTCTATAACTTGTATCCACGTTTAAACTTTCAGATAAGAACTATAGCATGTTACCATTCAACACAGTGCAGTGATGTCCCATAAAAATGAAAAACCCTCTATCCCAAAAGAGATGACCCAACATTCCAAATTACTGAACCCATTTCTGGATGATGTTATTCTCTTATAGTTAAGTCAATATCCTCCCTTTATCTCCTGTACCTTATGAATCAAATTTAAAAAATTATAATGTATGGCAAAAACCACTACAATATTGTAAAGTAATTAACCTCCAATTAAAATAAATGTATTTAAAAATTTTAAAAAAATTCATCACTAAAACTGCATATTGCATAAAGTCTTGAAACATATGCATTACCATATATAAAATAGATAGCCAGTGCGTGTTTGATGTATGATAGAGGAAACCCAAAGCCAGTGCTCTGTGACAACCTAGAGGGATGGGATGGGGAGGGAGGTGGGTGGGGTTCCAGGAGGGAGGGGACATATGCATACCTAATGCTGATTCATGTTGATGCATGGTAAAATCCATCACAGTAATCACAGTATTTTAAAGTAATAATCCTCTTACCAAAAAGAGAGAGAAGGAAACAAGAACTTGGATAGATAGACAGACAGAGATAGATAGATAGATAGATAGATAGATAGATAGAAGAAAGAATGATGATAAATGACAGATGCAAAAATATAAATAGCTAGAAAAGCCTTGTTTCTGCAACACACCATGAGGTTGTGGATAGTATTAATGATTTTTTTTTTTTTTTTCTTTTACCACATAGTTCATGCATTCTTTGCCTTTGGTAAAATCTCAGATTCCTCAAATGAGGTATAGCAGGGATCTAGTCCTGAATAATTCATGCATTTGGAAGTCATATTATTGAATCATTATAGTGTAACATTAATTTTCCTCAAGAAACTTGGTAGTTGAAACCACTTTGAAGGATCCCAGACATACTCATTTGTGCCACCATTAGGGGCCTCTTGAGAGTCTGGATCAATCCTCCCAGCATCAAAGTAAAGCTCTATTGGTTCTGGAGGGGCCTCAAATTGGTCAGATGTAATCTTTAATTTTAAATTTCCATGGAATCATCACTGGGTCTCCCTTTGTGTGCCGAGGCCTCTAAGCTAGTAGAGATTAAAATCTGGAAGACAGGAAGCAAATATTTCCCTAGTAAGTCATTTAATATAATTGTGGGAGTTGCCGTTCCTGGTTGCACTCTATGCTTTTAGACTCCATGTTTTCTGCAAGAAAAATGACAAACTAACAATCTCCTCCTACACTCCCCCTCCACAGAAACATTTTCCTCCCACAGATACCCACATAACTGACTCATATCATCCTTCAAACCTTACCATTTAACGTAGTTTTCTTCAGGCAAACTTCACTAACCTCCTACATTTGGGAGAGGTGATGTCTCATTGAGTACCATAGCATCCTGTCCTTCCACATCATATCTCCACACTGTAATAACCTTACACTCAAAATTTATGTCTCATTATACTTTTTGTCATAAGAGTAATGGGACAGGTGTTTGTCATGTTCATAATTAGAAATCTGAACTTAATACATTTATAATACTGAATATTTTTTAAATCAAAAGAATGTAAAGTTAGTATTCATGTTCATGAAGGATGAACACATGATCATCATGTATGACAGAGTTTGGCTTCAAGTAAAAAAATCTCAAAGGTAAGATTTCATTAAAAACAGCACTTTCACATTATGATATTAATGGGGTTTTTCAGGTAAATTTTGATTGACAACTCAGGCAATCAGTGACTGGAATGGTTATCTGTTTAATAACAGTGCTTTAAGGCAGAGAAACACCCACACTGGAACAGAGTACCCATGCATGAAAATAGATGTCTCTTCCCTTTTTTCACAAAGTAACTTCCAGCAAATATCAAAATAAAACCCAAGAATCCTCAGGTCTTATCAAGATTCATAAAGAAAATTTTACTTATTGAGAAAACTTTTATTTTAACTTACTGCTTTCTTTACATCAAGGGGTTTGGATTATGAAAAAAGTTTGGGACTAAATGCTAAACATGTAGAAAGCTCAAGCTGTCCAAGTTATATTGAAATTAAAAGGTGAATGGGAATAATTCTCAATAGGTCTTGCTCTGATAACTTTCACAAGAGTTTTAGACAGCTTGAATGTCATTTGAGGAAAAGTAACAGATTAAAAATACTAGAGGGATTTGATATAAATTTCTATCCATTTCTTAGAATTAAAACAGTGCTTAAATTCTGTTTTCAGATCTGTCAAGCAGAACAAGTAAATTTTATCTACTAAGTGCCTGCATAAAAAAAAGGGATACTAGTAAAGCATGAAAATAAAAATCAATGTGTGTAAACTTGAAAAGATTATTCAATAAAACCTAATGGATTTTTTCTACAAGATTCACAATTATGTATGCTATCATTTATAACTGCAAATTAATTTATAACTGTATTTTAAAGTCTTTATAATAAAAGGATTTACTAATTATAGTAATGGAGATTAAGGGTACTATTTTACTAATTTTTTCTAGAGTAGAATTTATCTTATGCCAGAGAGCAATTTTTCAAAGACTAATCCATATTTGATATCATGGACATCTATATTAAATTAGGATCAAAACTAAAATGCTCTGTGTAAGCATTCAAATATATTATCAAAAAGGTATTAAGCTTTGCTCTTCCATGGTTTGAGCTTTGGATGCAAAGGCAAATTCTATGCATATGACTACAATAGTTAATACGTCATTTTTGGCATTAAACAATTTAGTGCTAAGAAGATGGAAGATGTTCACGTTAAAAAAGAACCATACTATTATTCTTACAGAAAAAAACAAGAAAAAGAAAGCAAGACATCTTTTTTTAATATGTACTAATGTTCATGGCTAGATTATATATTGAACACATTTTGGAAGTGATAGAAACACTAGAGTAAAATTCCTCAATGTGTGCATATGTATGTGCCTGCTGAGTCCTCTCTGACTGTAACTCCATGGACTGTAGCCCTCTGTCCATAGAATTTTCCAGGCAAGAATACTGCAATGTGTTGGCATTTTTTCCTCCAAGGAATCTTCCTGACTCCGCGATAGAACCTGCATTTTCTGCACTGGCAGGTGGGTTCTTTACTGCTGAGCCACCTGGGCTGGCCCTCCTCTATATGTGTTGTATGTAATTCAGGGCTCAGAAGGAAATCTATAAAATTCAGTTGAAAAGCATAACAAATACGCTACACTTCAGTTCAATTGCTCAGTTGTGTCCCACTCTTTGCAATCCCATGGACTGCAGCACACCAGGCCTCTCTGTCCATCACCAACTCCTGGAGTTTATTCAAACTCTTGTCCATTGAGTCAGTGATGCCATCCAACCCTCTGTCATCCCCTTCTCCTCTTGCCTTCAATCTTTCCCAGCATCAGGTTCTTTACACATGAATCAGTTCTTCACATCAGGTAGTCAAAAAGTATTAGAGTTTCAGCTTCATCATCAGTCCTTCCAATGAATATTCCAGACTGACATCCTTAGGACGGACTGCTTGGATCTCCTTGCAGTCTCATTGAGAGTCCCAACAGTCTCAGCAAGGGACTCTCAACAGTCTTCTCCAACACCACAGTTCAAAAGCATAGATTCTTCAGTGCTCAGCTTTCTTTATAGTCCAACTCTCACAGCCATACATGACCACTGGAAAAACCATAGCCTTGACTAGATGGACCTTTGTTGGCAAAGTAATTTCTCAGCTTTTTAATATGCTGTCTAGGTTGGTCATAACTTTTCTTCCAAGGAGTAGGCGTTTTTTAATTTCATGACTTCAGTCACCATCTGCAGTGATTTTGGAGCCCAGAAAAATAAAGTCTGTCACTGTTTCCACTGTTTCCCCATCTATTTGCCATGAAGTGATGGGACCAGAAGCCATGATCTTCGTTTTCTGAATGTTGAGCTTTAAGCCAACTTTTTCACTCTCCTCTTTCACTTTCATCAAGAGGCTCTTTAGTTCTTCTTCATTTTCTGCGGTAAGCGTGGTGCCATCTGCATATCTGAGGTTATTGATATTTCTCCCGGCAGTCTTGGAACCAGCTTGTGCTTCATCCAGCCCAGCGTTTCTCATGATGTACTCTGCTGCTGCTGCTAAGTCGCTTCACTCGTGTCAGACTCTGTGTGACCCCATAGATGGCAGCCCACCAGGCTCCCCTGTCCCTGGGATTCTCCAGGCAAGAACATTTGAGTGGGTTGCCATTTCCTTCTCCAATGCGTGAAAGTGAAAAATGAAAGGGAAGTTGCTCAGTCGTGTCTGACTCCTAGCGACCCCATGGACTGCAGCCTACCAGGCTCCTCCATCCATAGGATTTGCCAGGCAAGAGTACTGGAGTGAGTTGCCATTGCCTTCTCCAGATGTAGTCTGCATACAAGTTAAATAAGCAGGATGACAATATACAGCCTTGATGTATTCCTTTCCCTCTTTGGAGCCAGTCTGTTATTCCATATCCAGTTCTTTGTTGGTTCCTGACCTGCATACAGATTTCTTAGGAGGCAGGTAAGGTGATCTGATATTCCCATCTCTTGAAGAATTTTCCACAGTTTATTGTGATCCACACAGTTAAAGGCTTTGGCATAGTCAATAAAGCAGAAATAGATTTTTTTTTTTCTGGAACTTTCTTGCTTTTTCAATGATCCAGTGGATGTTGGCAATTTGATCTATGGTTCTTCTGCCTTTTCTAAATCCAGCTTGAACATCTGGAAGTTCACGGTTCATGTATTGCTGAACCCTGGCTTGGAGAATTTTGAGCATTACTTTATTAGATGAGTGCAATTGTGTCGTAGTTTGAGCATTTTTTGGCATTGCCTTTCTTTGGGACTGGAATGAAAACTGACCTTTTCCAGTCCTGTGGCCACTGCTGAGTTTTCCAAATTTGCTGACATATGAGTGCAGCACTGTAACAGCATCATCCTTTAGGCTTTGAAATAGCTCAACTGGAATTCCATCACCTCCACTAGCTTTGTTCTTAGTGATGCTTCCTAAGGCCCATTTGACTTCACATTCTAGATGTCTGGCTCTAGGTGAGTGATCATACTGTTAGGTAGTTAGAATAGGAAAAAGGAGTCCAGAATGGCAGTAGCTAAAAGACAGGGAAGGGAAAAGCCCGCGAAAATAGAACAAAAGAAGGTCCGAGGACTGGAGTGCAGACCTGAGGTAGAACAAACAGCAATCTTGGCTAGCCTAATTTACATAAGGCAGGCCCAGGGGCAGGATAAAAAACATATAAAAAGAAGAGCCAAAGGGCCAGAGGTCACACTCTCTCTCTCTCTTTTTGTCTCTCTTCTGTTCACGTCTTTCACATTGGCATGCCCTCATGACTTGAGGATGTATTTTCCTTTATTTTCTAAATAAAGCTGAGCTGTAACATGGAGCTGTAAACTGGTCCATGGCTTCAAATTTTCATTGTGATGTGACAGAACCGAGGAAATTACACACTCCCCTGACATCTGTGGTGCTGTGACTCCAATTTAACCTGTCTGAAACAAACTCAGCACAGCCCCCTCAAGGAGGAGGCCAAGCACAGCAGGAGCCCAGCTAGGCGAAAACTCCCATGGTGGAAGCTGAAGGTGAAGAAAACTCAGCACAGGGGAAGTGACAAGAGGCCCAGCATGCTGGAAAACTGGGACAGCAAAAGACAAACTCAGCAGAAAGCTCATGCAGCTCAGTTTCAGATTCCAGAAGACCTCCGGTTTGCCGACTAAGGTCTGTCTAGTCAAGGCTATGATTTTTCCAGTAGTCATGTATGGATGAGAGTTGGACTGTGAAGAAGGCTGAGCATTGAAGAATTGATGCTTTTGAACTATGGTGTTGGAGAAGACTCTTGAGAGTCCCTTGGACTGCAAGGAGATCCAATCAGTCCATTTGGAAGATCAGCCCTGGGATTTCTTTGGAAGGAATGATGCTAAAGCTGAAACTCCTATACTTTGGCCACCTCATGCGAAGAGTTGACTCATTGGAAAAGACTCTGATGCTGGGAGGGATTGGGGGCAGGAGAAGGGGATGACAGAGGATGAGATGGCTGGATGGCATCACTGACTCAATGAACGTGAGTCTGAGTGAACTCCAGGAGTTGGTGATGGACAGGGAGGCCTGGCATGCTGCGATTCATGGGGTTGCAAAGAGTAGGACATGACTGAGCAACTGAACTGAACTGAACTGATGGTAGGAGGTCTTCACTTCTATGGCTGGAGGGACATATGCCAAACAAAATCTTAATTTCTACAATCTCTCCTTTCTTGTTTCTTTGAACCTCCCATGAAAAAGCGAGCCACAGTGGGTGAAATTGAAGGACTCTGGAGAGGCTACTCCTCAGTATGTCCCAAAGGCTCCACTATCTGCTGAGCCCCAGTAGCTGTTACCTAAGCTGTTGGGGGTTCTTCTGTCCTTAATCTTTGTGACAAGGATCAGGCCAATGAAAACTGTGAGCACAGGCCAGGTATTTAGCACATTTTTTAGCTGGTTATGAAGGGGATTCCTTGGCACATTTTTCCCATTGCTTTTTTCTCCCGTCCTCCAGCTTCTCTCTCTCGGGACTTGAGCCCATCCAAAACCCATGATGCCTAGCTTCAGGACCTAATGAAGCTCAGGCTCTGATGTCTCATTGCAAAAATTCAGTTAGAGACACGGAGATAGGTCAGAGGTGGATTTGTTCAGATTCAGAGAGAAGCACACTCTGCAGGATGTGGGCCATAACAGAGGGCAAGTGTTTTCCCATGGAATGTGATGTGGCTAGTTTTTGTGAGCGGGGTGAATTTATATGCTAATGAGTGGCAGGATCATCCCAACCACTGGCAAACCACCCACTCCTCTGCCTTTTGACAGTGCCTTGGAACTGTCCTGCCACCTGGGTGTATCATTTAGCTTGCAGATTAGGGATCATAGTTTAGTTGAATTTGACTTGTCACCTTGGATCCATTTAATTTTAATCAGTTTATGTCATGCCCTTGTGCTATGTTTCTGTCAAAAGCTGTGCCCTTCCTTCTTCCCTCCTCTTTCATGCTGTTTTCCTGAGCCCCATGCGGGCCCACAATATTGCCTCTAGAATCTTCTGGATGAATAACCAGAAAATAGCTGGCCCTTGGGAGTGAAATACTGTATAATATTCAACCCCTCTAGATATTCAGGACTTCATCTTTCATGTTTCCTACAACATGTGCAACATCGGCATTTCACAGTGAACCCACTAGGGTGAGAGACAGGCGCACGATGCCTACTAGAAGTCCATCTGTTGGCATCCCTTCAAAGGCATTTGAGCTTCCAGGGATGATGTTTGCCACTTTGGGAGTTCACCCCTGCAGGCCGTTTGGGCCAAAACCCTTTCCACCCTTCTCCTAAAGTTACAAACATACCCTAGGGTTAAATCTGCACTCCACTTTTATGGAACATCTGGGCTGTTGCCTCTTATCAATTTATTTTTGAGCCAATTACTAACTCCTTTAACCAGGACCCTGCCCTCTTGTAGGCAACACTGCTCTATCCCGCCTATTATTAACATAATCTACTGCCTCTAACAGGACCAAATAACCCATTCCTTGTCATTGCTTCTGTTATCACCTAAGGTGGGTCCATGACAATGAAATGTTTACCATTGGAAACAGCCTAAACTGCTCTTATAGAGGACTAGGGGAGGAAATCAGTGACTTACACTTCTTTAGAGCAGTAAGAGGATAAGGCTTATGGCTGCTTCACCAGATTCCCTGTCTCAGGGCACAGGCTTGGATCACTTTACATCATGATACCTATTCCCATCTGTGGTGAACAAACTGGCGATGAGTTAAGATTAAAACCCCTTAATCCTACCCAGAACTGGTCATGCTGGAGACCTTGGGGACACACAACTCCAGCCCGGGGGTCCCAGGAGGCCGACCTGCCCTGACCTGCCTAGGGATCTGGTCCTTGAAAGGTTGTCATGCCTCAATCTGCTCAGGGATTTGCCAGTTCAGGGGTCCCAGGAGGTCATCACAACTTGACCTGCCCAGGGACACAATTCTCAGGAGGCTGACCTGCCTCGACCTGCCCAGGGACTCGATCTCCAGGAGGCTATCATGCCTAAGCCTACCTGGGGATCTGCACCCTGACCTGGGGATGCCCATCTCTCAGGTTGCAACAGTACTGGATAGGATAAGCTTCAGAAAGACTCACCCCTAAGGAAGTCCACCCATGGAAATAGAAGAAAGCCTATTACTTGTGGGACTGTGCCCAGTCTCAGCAATAACTCAGGAGCCCAACAAGAACGCCATTGCCTTTCTGGAAAGGCTAAAAGAGGACTTCCAAGAGTTTAATAATATGGACTTAAACTGTTATGAAAGACAGGTGATTTTAAAGGACAAATTCCTATCCCAACGTGTATCAGAATTCAGGATAAAGTTACAACAGCTACAGCAGCAGGACTCTGCTGCCTCTTTAGATGAGATGGTCCAGACAGCCACCAATACCTTTTATAACAGAGAAGAGGAGAGGGAGGCCAAGGCCCAGAAAAGGGAGAAAAGGAAAGAGACAGGGCATGCCCAATGCTGGCTGCCCTCTAGGGAGGCTCTATGGACAACCCCAAGTCTTTGAAGGACAAGGCATGAGGCAAATGTATAATCTGTAGACAGGCAGGGAATAGGGCTAAGGAGTGTCCAAACCAAGAGAAGTCTCCTAAAATGGCTTGCTACAAATACCATTAATTAGGACATTGGGCAGCACTCTGCCCTCGGGACCCGAGAGCCTGAAGATCTAGAGCCAAGTTTTCCCTCACAATGTTTCAACAGTACTGAAGAGGCCCAAGCCAGCCAGCCTGCCTGTCACAGATAATCAATACAGGCCTGGAGCCAAGGGTGCGGCTGGATCTGGCAGGTAGGTCCAAGAATTTCTTGATTGACACAAGTGCTACTTACTCTGTCCTGACCTCCTAATCCAGAGCCTTCTCCTCCCAAACTCGTACCATTTTGGGTGCTACAGGAAAAACAATTACAAAAAGATTCACCTGAGCACTTTGCTGCTGGGATGGACAAATATTTTCCCACCAGTTTCTGGTGGCCTCTGAATGTCCTAATCCCTTATTGGGAAGAGATTTCTCCCTGCCTGTGAAATCTTGCAGCTATTGCAATTCTGATAGAAGATGATTTAAAATGCTTTTGGATGCAAACTAACTATTTTTACCAGCCACCAAATGAAACAACTCCTGAATGGGAGAGGGCATTTATGGATGTCTGATCAAAGAATCCTCAGATGTCAAGTAGTGCTGGTGGAAAATTCAGGCCTGACTATATCCCCTTGTGAGGTTCTTAACCTAGCCACCCTCCTGCCTACCCCCGAGGGCTCTCTCCCCTTTCTTTCTTGCCTAGAAACCTTGGACAACTGGACAAAACCTTGACAGGTATTTTCAGAAGATCTTCTGACTAATCCTGAGGAAATCATGTACACTGATGGAAGCAGTTTTGTCTTGGATGGAAAAAGAAGAGCCAGATATGCAATAGCCCTCAATTTGGAGACCATAGAGGCTAAACCTCACTAGGTGAGTGAGTGAGTGAGTGAAGTCACTCAGTCATGTCTGACTCTGTGATCCCGTGAACTGTAAACCCACCAGGCTCCTCCATCCGTGGGATTCTATAGGCAAGAATACTGGAGTACATTGCCATTTCCTTCTCCAGGGGATCTTCCTGACCCAGGGATTGAACCCAGGTCTCCCGCGTTGCAGGCAGATGCTTTAACCTCTGAGCCAGGCCCAATTAGCTGAGCTCATAGCCCTGACTCCAGCTTTAGAGCTGGGAAAAGGATAAAGAGTAGCCATTTACACTGACTCCAAGTATGCCTTTCTGGTGCTATATGCACATGCTGCCATTTGGAAAATAAGAGGCCACCTGACCACCTGAGTGTCCCCAATCAAATGTGGTGATCAAATCGTTAGACTCTTGGAGGCAGTCCATTTGACTGCTGAGGTTTCAATCTCCCACTGTAAAGGACACCAAAAAGGAAGCATGGAAGTGGCACGAGGGAACCAAGCAGCCAATCAGGCAGCTAAGAGAGCAGCATTATGGAAAAGTGACCTAATAGGGGTTGCCACTTTAATTTCACAGACTAATTTGCCAGAAACTCCTTTGTATACTGAAGGTGAGACTCTTAAAGCTAACAGTGAGGGCTTTCAAGAAGATCATATGGAGTGGTTCCAAAAGGAGGGACTTGAGCCATTCCTGGTGATGGAAATTTGGAGTTGGCTAATCTCCCTACTATTCCTTGTTATATTGATGCCGCTTATGATTGTTCCATGTATTATCAATTATCTAACCCATTCTGTCTCTGCCCAGGTCAACAAGCTACAAGATGCAGTGTCAGTTCAAGACTATATAAAACTACAGCCGACCACAGAAAATATCACTCACTCTTAGATGGACACTGCTACAAGGGCTGAGAGGCCTGAGACTAGCAAGAGGGTGAGGCCCAATGCCCCTCGCCATCCCAGTTCAGCAGGAAGTAGCCAGAAAGACCTCGACGCACCTATTCCCAAAGAACTGGGCCTCCCATCTCTTGAGGGAGGAATGTTAGATAGTTAGAATAGGAAAAAGAAGTCCAGAATGCTGTGGCTAAAAGACAAGGAAGGGAAAAGCCCATGGAAATAGAACAAAGGAAGGTTAGAGGACCAGTGTGAGGATCTCAGGTATAACAAACAGCATTCCTGGCTAGCCCTATTTACATAGGGCAGGCCCAGGGGCAGGAGAAAAAACATCAAAGAGGAGCCAAGGGGCCAGGGGCCAGGGCCCAGGGGCCTCTCTCTCTGTCTTTGTCTCTGTCTGTCTCTCTCTTTCTTTTCATGTCTTTTGGGTTGGCATGCCCTCATGCCTCAAGGATGTATTTTCCTTTATTTTCTAAATAAACTGAGCTGTAGCATGGAGCTCTAACAATGATCCGTCGCTTCAAATTTTTGTTGTGACGAGACAGAACCAAAGAAATTACACACTCCGCTGACAATACCATCGTGATTATCTGTGTTGTGAAGATTTTTTTGCATAGTTCTTCTGTGTATTCTTGCCACCTCTTCTTAATAGTATCTTCTGCTTCTCTTAGGTCCATACCAAGTATGTTACATAAACTTCTAAATTAAAATACTGAAAAGTAAATCTTAAAAACACAACAATAAACATCAAACAAACACACAAGAAGCAGAATCACAGAAACAAAATAATAACTTTGGGAAAAGGAAAACAAATGCAACAAAAGAAAAAATGGAGACTTTAATAAAACAAGCAAATATAAATTGACATACACTTCCCCCTCCTAATCAGAGCTGTATATAAAGAATAGGTAGTTATCTAATGGTGTCATTTAAGGTGTTTTAAAAAGATACTCCATGCACCAAATATCCCCTTCTTGTACTCAAACCACATTATTAAAGTCCTTGAATTTTTAAAGAGAAGTTCTTCATATTAAGCATGCAAATAAATTCACTGGGAAGTGGCATTAAATAAGCCTCACAATAATTTAAAATAACACTTGTGGTGGATTGCTCATACAAGTAGAGGGAGAAGATATTGGATTGGCTGATAAGTTCTTTCAGGCTTTTCCATAATACGTTAGGTAAATGTAAGAAGGGAATCCTAATTCAGTGGTACAGGTAGAGGGCTTGGTAGGAGGCCTTGATTACTAGTGGTCAAAGGATCAGACTTTGGGAGAAAGTCTCCCTAAAAACATAAAATCCAGTTTTACTTATTTGAGCATGTACTTGGTTTGGCTTTTTCCCCTTGACCTTCAATACATACAAGACCCACATGCATTCTCTAATCTCTAAGATAAGAGTACAATTAGAGTTGTATTCCCATACTACCTTTGTTATGGTTGTCCATTAGGTGAAATTATTAGCACTGTCTCTGTTTGCATTATAGTATGTTGTTTAATGTTGTACATTCAAATAAATCACAAAGACAATTTATGAGCTGACTGAAAAATAAAGATTCAGATAGATATTGGACAAATTCTGATTCCATTAGTAACTAACCTTGTAAAAGTTACCATCTGCGCTACCAGGGGAGTACCTATTAATTGAAAACCACATTTAAACAGTACTTCATAAGCTATAAATGTACTTTATTATTAACTACCCCACAATATTGATTTCTGATAACTTGATATTGCATAGACATTTTAAAGTCAGCCATCTATCTCTTTTCCTTTCACTATCACTGGAGTTTACCAAAACTTGCATTGGATTTTCTTAAATGCTCAGAGCCCCTCATAACCAATTGACGTAACTGTGGTAGAAAAGGACTGAAGGAGATGAAAGCCAAATAGAACCTGGAACTGCAGAGAAAAGAAATTAGTCAGGAAGAGGAAAATGGAAATGTTTCTTCAAAAGTTTAAATTGAAATAATTTTTCTAAAAGTGATTAATTTAGGTGCTTTGGGGCAGGGCAGATTTGGGATGCAGCACTCACACAACCATCCTGCTTGCTCCTCAAAAGGAAGCAAAGATACCCTTTCATGTATCCATGTCCAGATCTGATCAACTCACTATTCTATTTTTTTTTCAATCTTAAATGCCACCCTTTGCATTTTTTAAAGTAAATTTGTAAAACTGAAGCATCAGTACATACATAGAGACACATACAAATCATAAGTATACAGCTCAAAAATATTTTTACAAAATAAATTTCAAAAGATGGAATAATTCACAAATTTGTGTGTCAGCCTGGAAGAGAAGCATGCTAATATTCTTGGTATCATCTATCTATCTATATATATATACAAAGCCAGCAAAACTGCCCTGCTGTTGTTTTGCTAATAAAGAAAAACAAAATATCTGGGAGTTCAAGAAATATGTGCAGGTGTAGATAGTGGAAGAAATAATTTTTCAACAATGAAAATAATTGCAGGTAAATTAAAAAGAAAAGCAGCTCATCACAGATATAACCATCATGTTTATTTTCTCTTTCCTTTTTATTTGAGTTAAATATGTGTCCTTTTTCCAGTAAGGTATAAAAAGAAATAAAAGTGTACCCTAGTAAAACATTATAATTCTTTGACATTGATCTTACTACTATCTAGAGAATTAAAAATTTAGAAAATCTGAGTGTTATTTTTGCCATATTTATGTTCCTAAAAATATAAATAATATTCATATTAACACAAAAACATGAAAAATTCAAATATTTGCTTTCTGTCACTAGAAAACAATGTTGGCAAATTTTCAAAGCACTACTTTTGTTAAAAATTGGTGTTTGCCATTAATTTGCTAACTTACTCATATGTATACATGATTTTTTAGCAATCATGGTTAAAATTAGTTTTTCAAATTATTTAATTGCTTAGTATATTTCATGAATGGAATGCTACATCCTCTAATTATATAATAGAATTTCCTATTTATATATATTATATATCTTAATTTTCAGCTTGAAAAATGTACCACTGTTAGGCATTTCTTGGCAGTTAATATCTAACTAGATTAACAACTTCTATTTTGAACATCTGGGGATATTTGTTGTCACAAATTATCCTTGATTTTTCCCCATCTCAATCATTATTGTTTAGATATAAATGATCATGAGGATTCTTTTTAAAGTAGGAATCTACTATAGGAACTATAAACAATTATCTCTATGTATAATCATGAAAGCTTTCACAAGTGTACATATTTCAACATGATGTGCATTATATAAACATGCAAAGAATAAGTAAATTCATTATCTGATACATTATGCCAAAAAGTATGATCTTAGAGTATTTGATCTAATCTCTAATATGATCTTAGAGAGTATTTTTCCTCTTAGAATTCTTTATAGCCCAATAAAATTGTAAATCACATATTTGTTTGGATTTTTTAGAAATATTTTATTTATTAGAGTTCTTATAAACTAATATTATTTTAACCCTATTAATAGCTTAAAGTACATAATAAGACATTCAGTCTTTGTTACAGTATTTCATTAAATATCGACTGTGAATATTTTATTTTCCTTGTAATTTTATTATTAAAGTTGACATATGGACCAAATTCTCCAAGTTGTGTATTACACCCATACACACACACACACACACACACACACACACACACATGCATTCTGTACATATAGTAGGCAAGAAAATGTAAAGTCTGTTCATAAATTGCTACAAAACAAAGTGGAAAGTGTCAGCAGGAGGACAACATATTTCAGTATAGTAATTCACATGAAGAGGAAAAAATATATTTTTGGAAGAAACTAGGTATCCAAATATTCTTGTAGCTTTCAAGAAGCAATTACGTACTTTTGAGATGGTAGAAAATATATATGCCTCTAAGGTCCCAATTCTTCAAATGTTCCCTGTACTTTATTACAGCCTCGGGTTTATACGTGCCTCAAGAGCCAATGATGGCCATTAGAGGCAACAGCAATACCAGATCTGTCTAGAACTTTCTCCCTTATTTTTGTTAAAGAAAAAAGAAAAAAAAGTTTAGGTCTCATAAGCCTTTAGCGAAAGTAATAGGATTTAGTTTTTAACTGTGAGGAAGAAAAATAATGAAAACATTCCAAAACTTGACAGAAGATTTTCTTATGATTTGAACTGAAGCCATGAAATATTTTCAGTCTGATTTTGATAAAATAACCATAGTTGTAATTAATTTCTAAAAGGACATCATGTGATTTTTCTGCAAAAATAGTGAAATTAAGGAAAGAAGTAAGCAATAGAGCATTTTGATAACCTCTTCTTTTTTTTTGATAAACCTCCTCTTAATCATTCTTTCTATGAAGAAAATTAAACATGTCTACTGACAGTTTTCTATTTCAGAGCTATATACCTAGAGGGATGGACTTTTTCAGCTAATTTGTACTTATGATAAACTTTAAAAACACTTGCAAGGGACCTTCTAGTCAACCTTATGAAAACATAAGGGGACAACTTTTACCAGTCTCTGAATCACAATGATCCACCTGGATCATTTATTCTCCCATTACCATGTCAATCAGAAATATATAGATATTTTAATTTTTGCATACAGGATTTTTCCCATTAAAATAACACAAAATTAGGGTTTGACTCTTCTGATTTATCTAAGACAGTGCTACTGTATTCTTGAAAATTTAGAGATATACAAATATTTTTAATTTAGCAAGAAAATGAAAATTACTTTCAATATTTCAGAAATTTGTCTAATTTTACAGTTTCTATCTCATTCAGAAACAGTGCATTAGATAGTGCTTTCTTTTATATAACAAATTTTTGAGAGAAAATATACATATAATAATATGTGCTAACCTAATGTATAATATTCAGTGACAGTATATTTACAGAGTTGTGCAACCATCATCATATCCAATTTTAGATCATTTTTATCAGTTTAAAAAGAAAACTCATAGCAATCAGTAGTCTTAGGCAACATCTAATTTACTCTCTGTCTATAGATTTGCTTATACTGGAACACATGTAAATGGAGTTATGTAGTATATATTCTTTTGTGACTTGCTTTTTTCACTTAATATTATGAGGCTTTTTAATTTTGTTTTTGCTAACAGCTTCCTTCACATTTAAGTTAAAATCCATATAACTTATTCTTTTAAAGTGTTCAACTCAGTGACTTTTAGTATATTCACAAGGCTGTGCAGCTATAACCATTAATTTAAGAAAATTTTACCACCCTGAGAAGAAATTCCACACCTATTTTTTAAACTTTATATTTGTTTATTTTTAATTGAAGGATAATTGCTTTACAGTATTGTGTTGGTTTCTGCCTAAAATCAACATGAATCAGCCATAGGTATACACATATGTATCATGCAAATAAAAATAGTGAAGTGCTGATGCTTGCTACAACATGGATGAATCTTGAAAATATTCAATAAGCCAATCACAAAAGACCACATATTAACAAATATGAAATGTCCAGAACAGAAAAATCTATGGAGGTAGAGAGTGGATTAATGATTATCATGGACAGGGAAGAGTTGAATGGAGAATGACTGTTAATAGGTGTGGAATGATTCATTCATGTTGTAGCATGTATCAGCACTTCCTTACTTTTATTTGCATGATATAATTAAATTGGATAAATGTATAATGATTTATTTATCAATTTATCAGGTAACGGGCATTTGGTTTATTTGAAGTTTTGGTTTATTATCACTATTGCTGCTATGAACATTAATGTATAAGTGGTTGGATGAACATATATATGCAAGTCTATTCCATATGTACCTAAAAGTGGAATTTTTGAGTCATATGTTTCTTACTAAGAATCCAAGGAACTGGAATGTTTAGTCACCAAGGTCTATTAGCTGGTAAGTTCTCTCTCTGGCTAGTCTTGAAAGAGTGTGTGTCTAGGGCACAGACATGGTTTTCTAGATGGCTGATTTTAGCAGTGTTGTCTTTGATGGTCTACTGCCCAATTTCACATCTAAACTTCTTATTGGTCTGCCTCTATTAGTATCAAGCTATTGCCCCCACCAACTGATTGCTAATTGACTGCTCTGTTGGTTTCATCACCACAGGTTGGAGCATGATTTGCTCCAAATAACAGTCCCTCCCCTCAGATAGAACATGGTATTTATTACCAGTCTTTGAGGCTTGCTTCCCTAACATGCTCCTCACCTTTTCCCTAACAGGACAGAACATCTGGCCTATGAAATAAGTGTTGAAGGTAGAAATTACCTTTCCCAGTGTGTTCCAGCAAAAGCCAATCTAGGGTGTAGGACCTGTGTAGATGAGGAAAGACTGGTGCTACCAGCCAACTATACATCGTCCACCAGGAAAATATGTCCCAACATGGAGCTATGGGGATTCGGGGGAGTAATTCTATTCTTACTCTTCATCAGTACTTTATAGCAATTTAATTTTAAAAATTCTCATTGATACCTACTATGTGTAAGATTCTAAACTAAGGAAAAAGGAATAAATTATAGTCCCTGACATATGATTTGTACTATTAATATCTAAAAGGAAGCATGTAAATTTGTTTAAAATAAATTAATATGATAGGGCCAATGGAGACAACATACAGCACTGTGGTAGTTGAAAATAGGGAAAGATCACATTAGATTGAGAGGCTCAAGACAAAAACTCAGTGTAGTTGATATGTATTATTCATCCATTATTCAGTTCCTGCTGAGCAAGGGGGTATAAAATCGAGAAAAAGAGAGAGAGATAACAAACACAGTCCAGTTTCAGTATAGTTGCTCACTCGTGTCTGATTCTTTGTGACCCTATGAACCTCAGCATGCTAGGCCTCCCTGTCCATCACCAACTGCCAGAATCTACCCAAACCCATGTCCATTGAGTCGGTGATGCCATCCAACCATCTCATCCTCTGTCATCCTCTTCTCTCTCTTTCAATCTTTACCAGCATCATGGTCTTTTCAAATGAGTCAGCTCTTCACATCAGGTGGCCAAAATATTGGAGTTTCAGCTTCAGCATCAATCGTTCTAATGAACACCCAGGACTGATCTCCTTTAGGATGGACTGGTTGAAACTCCTTGCAGTCCAAGGGACTCTCAAGAGTCTTCTCCAAAATCACAGTCCAAAAACATCAATTCTTCGGTGTTCAGCTTTCTTTATAGTCCAACTCATACATCCATGCATAACTAATGGAAAAACAATAGCCTTGACTAGATGGACTTTTGTTGACATAATGTCTCTGCTTTTTAATATGCTGTCTAGGTTGGTCATAACTTTCCTTTCAACAAACACAATCATACTTAAATCAATAATTTACAAAAGAAAATTTTGTAACCTATATATTCTTGATTATGAATTTTTATTATGATGCATAATATTATATTATTTAAATTATATTTTGATTCAATAACAATCATTATTTCCATACATTTATCCAAGATTACTACAAGTCATAATTACCTATGTTCTCTCGAAGAATTCAAAATGTAGTGAACTAAAGGTTAATTCCTTATTGAGAAGGGTTTGAATATTCTAATTAAAGTTCAGGGAAAGCAGCCAAAATTTCTGGCATGTGATCTACAGAAATACATGCACATTATTGTTAAGTAAAGTGGTATTAATTTTTTGTAGTATAGTGAAGATGAGATGCAATTAAAAATAAAGCCAGTCATGTAGAGGAGATAATTTTATCAAATATTTCTCAAGAATTTCTATTTCATTAATGTCAATGTTTTCCTATTTCTCCTATTTCAATAGAAAGTTCTTATTCATCTGCATTAATAGCAATAGCTAAATTTGAGCTCTAATGACTAAGATGCTTAACCTTAAGCTTTGTAGATTTTTTTTTCAGTCTTCAGTGAAATATTAATGTACTATGAATATTAGGCTCAAAAATTGATAGATTTCAAATATGTGTTAATGTGACATCAATATTTTATGTGAATTTATTTTGTTTTCTTTTAATAATAAAACTGAGGGAAAAATGGATCATTTTAAGGAAAGCTAAAAGTTTCAAGCCCAGGCAAACTATCAAAATAAGTTTGACTATTTTTATTGTGGTTAATAGACAATTCATCATTTCAGAAGTTTAGTTTCAAATTTATGACCTAGCTGCATTTATTTTTACTTAAGGAAGACTGAATTAATTATAAAACATACAAGTTAGATACTTAAGATTCTAGAAAAGATAGCAAATGGAAACTAATCATATTATTTTAGTAAAGAATGACAAGTAAAACTCCAAAATAGTGATTCTGCATTTCTCCTCCCTAATATTTCTGTAGTGTATTCTTCTTTGATTTCACTTGTGACACGTTTTCATTTGAATTCCTGAGGCTCCACTCTCCCATCTCTCCACACTCATTCTTTTTCGGGTCACACATTCATAGCTTAATTACATCCATTGTGAATGACCTCCAAGAAACCCAAATGCTCTTAGTTCCCACTTGTCTTGTTCACAGAGATTTCTAAAAGTTGTAAAAAATCATCAAGTATATGTCTTCCTACTTCAAAGATAACAAAAATTTTTTTAGGAATGCTCCTCAGCTGACTACTTTTCACACCGCAAATCTGTAAAAGGCATCACCATTATTTATGTGTTCTCTTCCTTTCATAGCGCTTACTTTTAGTGTGTCTCTAAATGTTGTTAGTTCTTTCTAATGAACTCATTCTTCCATTTCTCTCTTTACTTCTGTCACAGATTGGCTAGGTTTTGTGGCTCAGCTGGTAAAGAATCTGTCAGTAATGTGGGAAACCTGGGTTCGATCCCTGGGTTGGGGAGATACCCTGGAGGGGGGAAAGGCTACCCACTCCAGTATTCTGACCTGGAGAATTCCATAGACTGCATAGTCCTTCAGGTTGCAACGAGTTGGACACAACTGAGCAACTTTCACTTTCACTGCAACCTATACTTTACAAATTACTTTTCACAATACTACCTATGCTGCTGCTGCTGCTGCTATGTCGCTTCAGTCGTGTCCGACTCTGTGCGACCCCATAGATGCCAGCCCATGAGGCTCCCCTGTCCCTAGGATTCTCCAGGCATGAACACTGGAGTGGGTTGCCATTTTCTTCTCCAATGCATGAAAGTGAAAAGTGAAAGGGAAGTAGCTCAGTCATGTCCAACACTTAGCGACTTAATAGACTGCAGCCCACCAGGCTCCTCCATCCATGGGATTTTCCAGGCAAGAGTCCTGGAGTGGGGTGCCATTGCCTTCTCCTAATACTACCTATACCTCTCTCTTAACTATTCTGCATGTTATCATAAAAAATAAACTTTATAAAAGACTATTTTACTGGCTTATTCATTCATTTAAAAATATTAATCATATATAACAATAAAATATGCCACTTACTGAAGTTTATTTCATACATTGTGATGAATATTTAAAATATCTTATCATATTTAATGGAATAATAGAAAAAAATACTTTGAATAGCCAAAAAGAATCTTGAGAATGACTAGATGGAGGAGTCATAATTCCTAACTTCAGATTATACTACAAAGCTATAGTAATCAAAATTGTGTGGTACTGCCACAAAAACAGATGCATAGATCAATGGATGGAGCAGAAAGTCCAGAAATAAACCCACATGATCACTTAATCTATGACAAACAAGGCAATAATATTCAATGGAGAAAAGATGGTCTCTTCAATAAGTGGTGCTGAGAAAACTGAACAGTTAAATATAAAAGAATGAAATTAGAACATTCTCTAACACCATATACAAAAATATACTCAAAATGGATTAAAGCCCAAAATGTAAGACTGGAAACCATAAAACTCCTAGGAGAAAATAAATTTTAACATAAATCATAACAATATTCTTTCTGGTTCTGTCTCTGAAAGCAAAGGAAATAAATGAAAAATAGATAAATTGACCTAATTGTATTTAAATGCTTTCACAAACAAAGAAAAGCATTGACAAAATGAAAAAATAAGCTAATGAATGGCAGTAAATATTTTCAAATAATATGATCTATATGGGATTAATATCCAAAATATATAATAATATAATATCCAAAATATATAAACAGCTCTTACCAAAAAATGTCTTCATCATCAAGGGGAAAAAAAAAAAAAAAAAACAAGAAGGAAAAAAAATGGACAGATGACATAAATATACTTTTTTTTTTTCCCAAGAAGACATACAGATGGCCAACAGGCAGATCAAAAGCTGCTCAACATTGCTAATTATCTGAGAATTGCAAATTAAAATCATAAAGAGATATCACTTTACACCTGTCAGAATGGTTAACATCGAAAAGAACATTAGAGGATTCCCGAGCAATCCAGTGATTAGGACTCCATACTTTCACTGCTGAAGGCCTGGATACAACCCGTAGCGGAGAAACTAAGATCTCACAAGCCACGTGGCATGGCAAAAAAAAGAGAGAGAGGGAGAAAGAAGTAAATACACAAATGACAAATGCTGGCAAGGATATGAGATAATGAAACACTTGTATACTGTTGGTGGGAATATAAATTGGCACAGTCACTCTGGAAAACAGTATGGAGGCTTCTCAAAAGACTAAAAATAAAACTACCATATGATCTAGAATTCCACACCTGGATATGTGCCCAAAAGCAAATGAAAACACTAATTTAAAAAAAAAAAAAAACAAAACACATGCTAGCCAATGTTCATAGCAGCACTATTTACAACTGCCAAGAGATGAAACCAAATTATGTGTTTATCAACAGAAAAATAGATAAAGAAGATATAGGGAATATAGTAAATATTTTAGAATAACTATAGAGTATAACTTAAAAATTGTGAATCATTGGTATACACCTGCAACTTACATAATATTGTACATCAACTATACCTCAATATAAAAATATTTTAAAAGTACATTGTCAATCTTTTAAGTATCATTATTGCAACTTACAGAGAAATTTTTAGCATCTCAGTGAAGTTAAACAACCTACAAGATTAAGTAGCATACACCAGAACCTTGTTAGTAACACAGGTCTGTAAAATACTCTCCTATATTGTACAGGGTCAAAGCGCTTTTCATTTCTGACTTAAACAATTTCAGCTTTCTCTTTTTTGTAAAGTTTGATTATCAAAGGTAAATTTATGACTTTTAAGCAAATATAAGATTTTTTTAAACCCATTAATTAATGAGGAAATCAGTAAGATGTCATGACTGGTTCAAAAAGCATCTGAGAATCGAGGATACACAGGCATCAAAGAAATGTTAGAATATAATTTCTGAGTTAGATATGAAACAATTTAATGTCTACATGGTGATATCTTGTATCATTAAGGTTATATGCATCTTTATTAGACAAATATGTAGAAGTTAGCAAATAACTTCAAAAGCATAGAATCTTTAATCAATGATAACTAATGGCATGTCCTTACCCCTAGACTGGCACAGTCTATTATATATAGAAATATAATTTAAGCTACACATAATTTTTATTTTTAGTGGACTTATTAAACATAAAGAGATGAAATTAATTTCAGTAACATAGTTTATTTAACCGAATATATCCAAAATGTTGCCATTTCCAACATCTAATCAATGTGAAAAAAATATTTTGAATTTTTTTACCACTATCTTAGGAACCAGTTTTGTTTTTTTAACAGTACATTTTAATTGACACTTCATGATTCAAGTGCACAATAGCCACATGTGGCTCCTGCTATCTTATTTAACAATGAGGCCCTAGATAATCTTTGTGTGACCTCTTCCCCTGTATGATATGTCACCCATATTTTATGGCCTTATTTACAAGTTTCAGACATTTTTTTTCTAGCAGGATAAACTTTCATACCCTCTATGAAGTAGAAAATACTCTCTCTCCAGGAATTACTTACCTGAGTCAGGAGAGCTCAAGTCTGACTGATCACACAAGACTGGTCATTTCTCACTGGACCTTCCTCACTTGTATAGTTAATCCATACTAAAGGTGAATTTTTCTTGAGTGCAAATTGGTCTATATTCATAATCTCATTTATTTCTTTCAATCATCTCATAAGCTAGGAACAATGCTATTCTTATTATATAAATGAGAAACCCAAGGCATGGGAAGCTTAAAAAACTGGCCAAGATCACAAAGTTAGCACATGGCAGAGCTAGGATGCTAATCCAGGCATCCCTGAGTCTGTAAGGTGAACTTGGTGGAAACATTTTTCTCCCTACTCTTGGACCTATACTTGAATTCTGGTTGGGTAGTGATGGAGAATGGCTGTGAAGTGTGACATACTGGATACAGGTGGTAAAGAAAATCAATGGCTATGTAAGTAAAGTGATTAAACTTAAACAGCTTTTATCACTTAGCCATTAACTTTAAGAAACCACACTGCTTCTTTCCGGTTCTACAATTTACTTAGCACCGAGGGAATATTGATTCCATTTTTAGGATACCAATAGATTTACCAACAAAAGCAACTCTTTACTTTCCAAAACTTTTATTGATTTCAAGTAAATTGGTAATAAAATAAAAATTATAATATAAAAATTTTGGTAAATATATTTTAGCTACTACTCTATGTAAACATAGAAGGTATTTTGTTTAGTAATATATCTAGAAAAAAATAGAGCACTGTACTAACTGAATTAAATTTTGTTATTGCTAATATATGGAGGCTCAATACCCAAAGTCAGTGTTTCTGAAAACCTTTCTTTATTTAGAAATTCAGTAAGTCTGTTCTCCAAAAATTTAACTTTAAATATTTTTGTTCATAGGGTTATATAGGTGCAGTTGCCCAGATTAGTCAACAATTCACTAGATCATATATGTTTTTTAAAAAAAGTTATTGAAGCAAACATATATGCATTTATATTTTATTGAAAAAGTGAATTTGTTATGGTTCTAGAGAAGCATCTTGTGAAAATAAGACTTTAAATTCTTTTAAAATAATCTTTCCAATGGCAATTAGACCCTTCAATATTACAGGATCAGTTCAGTTCAGTCGCTCAGTCCTGTCCGACTCTTTGCGACCCCATGAATCGCAGCATGCCAGGCCTCCCTGTCCATCACCAACTCCTGGAGTTCACTCAGACTCACGTCCATCGAGTCAGTGATGCCATCCAGCCATCTCATCCTCTGTTGTCCCCTTCTCCTCCTGCCCCCAATCCCTCCCAGCATCAGAGTCTTTTCCAATGAGTCAACTCTTCGCATGAGGTGGCCAAAGTATTGGAGTTTCAGCTTTAGCATCATTCCTTCCAAAGGAATTACAGGGTTGTTCTCCTTCAGAATGGACTGGTTGGATCTCCTTGCAGTCCAAGGGACTCTCAAGAATCTTCTCCAACACCATAGTTCAAAAGCATTAATTCTTCAGCTCTCAGCCTTCTTCACAGTCCGATTCTCACATCCATACATGACTACTGGAAAAACCATAGCCTTGACTAGATGGATGTTAGTCAGCAATGTAATGTCTCTGCTTTTGAATATGCTATCTAGATTGGTCATAGCTTTTCTTCCAAGGAGTAAGCATCTTTTAATTTCATGGCTGCAGTCACAATCTGCAGTGATTTTGGAGCCCCCCTAAATAAAGTCAGACACTGTTTCCACTGTTTCCCCATCTATTTCCCATGAAGTGATGGGACCGGATGCCATGATCTTCATTTTCTGAATGCTGAGCTTTAAGCCAACTTTTTCACTCTCCTCTTTCACTTTCATCAAGAGGCTTTTTAGTTCCTCTTCACTTTCTGCCATAAGGGTGGTGTCATCCGCATATCTGAGGTTATTGATGTTTCTCCCGGCAATCTTGATTCCAGCTTGTGTTTCTTCCAGTCCAGCATTTCTCAAGATGTACTCTGCATATAAGTTAAATAAGCTGGGTGACAATATACAGCCTTGACTTACTCCTTTTCCTATTTGGAACCAGTCTGTTGTTCCATGTCCCAATTCTAACTGTTGCTTCCTGACCTGCATACGGATTACTCAAGAGGCAGGTCAGGTGGTCTGGTATTCCCATCTCTTTCAGAATTTTCCACAGTTTATTGTGATCCACACAATCAAAGGCTTTGGCATAGTCAATAAAGCAGAAATAGATGCTTTTCTGGAACTCTCTTGCTTTTTCCATGATCCAGCAGATGTTGGCAATTTGATCTCTGGTTCCTCTGCCTTTTCTAAAACCAGCTTGAACATCAGGAAGTTCACGGTTCACGTATTGCTAAAGTCTGGCTTGGAGACAAAAGAGCAGCTCATTTTTCAAACTGCTAATTTCCTGAATTTTAAGAACTCACTTTAGCTAACTTCCAAGGTTAGCATTTTAGTTTTATATTTCTAAATTTTTAATTTACTATACAGTGTGCATTAAATTAATGAAGTGGTCACTAAAAAACTGAACATACCACATATTATTTAAAAACAGTTTAAAAATGGTATGTTCCACACAGAACTATTCCCTTAGCCAAAAGTTTTCTTTATTTTCTTCAGCTAACAACTTTTGTTCTAGATACAGTATCTGAGATGATGATGCCATTGTATTAATAGTTGATCTTCCTATTATCTTACAAATTTTGGATCACAAGTTTTCACATTTTTCCAGTTCTGAATATTCATTTTATCATGACTTATATGGTGTCCTAGATAAAGCAAAGGAATATAGGATAGCAAAAATGAATTAGACATAGAAACTTGCTTATTGATGAGATTTTTATAGTTTCCAATGTGATCTTCTTTGTAAATGTAAAAAAAAGTAATTCTCATAATTTTGAAATAGCTTTTACTTCAAGGGAAACATGTGTCAAATAATACCATGTGCAAAATTTAGCACAATGTTTTAAAATCTTATAAAGTTTCACAGATTTCATGGAATAATCTACTTTTGGTCTGCTTTTCTTCAATCTGATATATTCTATTTTTCAAAACTGTGCATATGTGTCACATGTCAGATTTTAACTTTCAATTAAGGGAAAATTATTGATCATTTTATTTTAATTGTGAAGAATATTTTAATTGTTAAAAACATTAAAAATAGGTGGTTATAAGAACCTTGTTTAAAAGGAAATTAGCTATTTATGATTTTGATTTTTAATACACACATTTCCTACTCCCCTAATTTCCTGTGTCCAAACACATTGAGAATACAGGAAACTAAAGGCCCATAAAAACTTTTAAACTGTAATTCTATGGCTTTTAAAAATCTTAATAATTCAATTGTATTTTATATGAAGTTTGATCTTTAAAATCAATGGTTTTAAAATTATAGAAATAATCATAATTTCATGTGTTATTTTAAAGTGGAATTCTTTATTTTGGCAATGGCTTATGATTTTAAATCCTTTGATACTGCAAACATTCATAGGAGTTATGAATATTAAAATGAGGACTGTTTTAACAGAAGGTTGGTACAACACCTAATTCTTGTTTAGAGTAACTTTTCTCACTATAATTTCACTCTGCATCTGCTGAGAATGTGATCACTCAAGTCCTTGTTTTGTTTATAGAACAAAGGACTGGGCACTGAAGTGGAATATATTGAAATTTCAGAATTTAAAATTTTTTTTAAAATTAAACAAATAAATGTACTTAGAATGACTCATGCCTTTTTACAGACTGAATTTATGTGTTAGAGATGAATGTGGTTAATATTCCTGTGAAAAATCAGACATTCTGAAATGAGAAAAAATATGGGAAAAAGTTTATACTCACTCAACTCTTTATCTATCTATACATACATACACACAAAAATGTTATGTCTAGAAATGAATATGTATATATATATTCATATACATATACACACACAAATATATTCAACAGCTGGTTTCATTTACATCACTTAAAAAGCCAATAGTAAAGAATATTTTGGATTCATCTCAGTGGTTAAAACCTAAGAGGATAATTTAGTTCAAGATCTAAGCTGTAGCACTAAAAATACTTAGGGAAACAACATAAATTCTGATTTAAGAAAACAATGCTAATACCATCACTTTTGATACAGTGGGCTAATTATCTATAAATATTAGCTATTTCACCACTTGTAAAGGTTTTAAAAGTCAATCTTGGATCAAACATTTACAGTTGACCCCTGAACATGGGTTTGAACTGCATGAGTCCACTTATATAAAGATTTTTGTCAATATATACTTCAGTAGTACTACAGGATCCATAGTTGGTTGAATCCATTTATATAGAGGACTGACTATAAAGTTATAGAGGGATTTTCCACCATGCAGGCAGTCAGCACCCCAATCCCTGAGTTGCCAAGGGTCAACTGTTATCACTTTGTGACATCATCAAATCAGAAAACACTTCCAGTCTCACTTTTCTCATGAGAAAAATAACAATAATAGTTACACTTACTTGTGATGGGTATATATATATGCCTATCATTTCAAGTTCTTCTGGCAAGGCAAAAAAAGTCCTATGAGTGTCCATTGTTTCCAATAATGCTTTTAAGCACAATTATGGAATACCTTCCAATGCACTATGTATTGTATATCACCAAGTCTAAAATTACAATGTAGGTTTTTATTAGTATCATACTGATATTATACTATGAGTAAATTGGGATTCTCAGGTAGCACAGTGGCAATATGTATATAGATATATCTGCCTGCCAACACAGGAGACACAGTTTCCACCCCTGGGTTGGAAAGATCCTTGGAGAAGCAAATGGCAACCCACTCCAGTATTCTTGCCAGGAGATCCCATGAACAGAGGAGCCTGGTGGGCTACACTCTATGGGATCTCAATTAGTCAGACCTGACTGAGCACATACATACACACACACACACACACAAACCAGATTTCTCAATAGTAGCGTAATTGACATTTTAGACAAAGTCTCTGCTGTGCAGGAACACTGTCTGCAACATAAAACATTTAGTAGGATATTCGGCCTCTGCCTACTAAGGACAAATAGCACATTCCTCTGCCCCCACTGCCCAGAAGACTCTCCCAGACAAGTAGGTAGGTCTGGATCAGGCTGCCATCAAATACTACATTTACCTTTGGTTCCAGCATGCATAGGTTTTGTGTGCGCCTTTTTTGAGTGAAGTCTCAGGACTCCCCTGGTGGTTAAGAATCCACCTTCCAATGCAGGGGAGGAGGTTTCAATCCCAGGTGAGGGAACTAACATCTCAAGAGTCACGGAGCAACTAAGCCCACGCCCAGCAACTACCAAGCCTGCACAAGCTGGAGCCCACAACTGCTGAAGCCTACATGATACTACTAGAGAGGCTGGGTGCCACAACAAAAGATCCCAAATGATGCAATGAAGATCCCATTCACTTTAACGAAGGCATGATGCAGCCAAATAAATATTTTTTTTTTAAAGAGTGAAGTCTCTATTCCCCCCAGTCAAATGGGGGCTGCTTCAATTAACCCCTGCCCCTGGTCTTCAAAGCAAATGCTCTGGGGGTTTGTCTTCCTTGTGCCAGATACCAGGATGAGGAAGCCGATGTAAGGCTCATAATTCTCACTCCCATGGGAGAATCTCTGGAAAATAATTATTCTCCAGTTTGTGGGTAGCCAACCAGGGTTGCAGAATTTGATTGTATCAAGAGTCTGCTCCTCTTACCTGTCTCATTGTCTTTCCTTTTCTGGGAGGTCTTTTCTGGTAGGTTCTAGTTTGTTTTTTTTTTTTTCCCATCAATGTTAGTGTTACCAGAAAGGGGACCCCTTCCAGAGCCCAAAAGTGGGTTATTGTCTAACACTCAGAAATGAAATTTCCGAGGAGACACATCTTCAGACAAAGCAAATGACCTTATCAGGAAGGGACACCCCAAGTAGAGGGGCTTCCCAGGTGGCACTAGAGGTAAAGAACCCACCTGCTAATGTAGGAAACCTAAAGATATGCAGGTTCAATGGGTTGGGAAGATCCACTGGAGAAGGGAATGACAATCCACTGCAGTACTCTTGCCTGGAGAATCTCATAGACAGAGGAGCCTGGTAGGCTACAGTCCATGGGGTCACAAAGAAGCAGACAGACTGAAGAGACTTAGCATGCATGCATACCCAGGTGGAAAGCGGCAGGGTAAGGGAACCAGGGAGAACTGCTCTGCCAAGGCTCACAGTCTCAGGTTTTATGTTAATGGTATTAGCTTTCAGGGTCGTCTCTGGTCAGTCATTTTGCTTGTGCTCACATTTGATCTGACTCAGGGTCCTTTCTTGTCTCACATGCATCTTTCAGCCAAGGTGGATTCTAGCCTGAGAATTCCTGGGAGGTTGGCTCATACTATGGGCTGGGATCTCCTCTCTCATTTTGGCTCCTCCCAAATTCTCCTGGTTAGTTTTCTACAGCAACATCAGCAGCACTGAGTTCCTTATTGGATGGAACTTCCTATTGTGAGACAGCTCACGCAAGCAGTTATTATCTCACCTGGCTAAAGTGGGCAGTTTCAGTCAACAGTTCCCTAACAGTTGTTTTAGAGACAGTTGTGATTTTGGAGTGCTCATGAGAGGAGGTAATCTGAGAGTCCTGCTCTGCCATCTTGGCTGCTCTCTATATTGCAACTCTGACATGTGCCAGAGATCTGTTAGATTTCAATGGCATATTGACTCATTTTTTTCTTTTAAATTTCAATAGAACACAGTACAAACAAGCTTGACAATGTTGTTCTTTAGAAAAGATCAAAATTAAATTGAATAATTATTTGTTATCAGGAAATAAAATTGAAAATAATTTTAAAGAAGGGAAAAGAGAAACAGAATTTTTGAAAGTGAACCAGGCTAAATTTACATTTGTTCAAATGATCATGCAAGTTATCCCCATCAACATTTACCTCAAAGATGCTAAACTGACCTTACAAGGCAACATTTGATGAAATAGATCTGAAGCTTAAGGCAAGAATAAATCAATTTAGAGGCAGGAGCAATTCACTGAGCCTGAAGTGCCTAAGAATTGCCTATAAAACATTTTATGTACATAAATTCCCAGGTGTCAATGCAAGAGATTCAGATTCAATGGATTAGAGGTGGAACTCAAAAGTTTGCGTTTTACTGGTAGCCTAGAAAATTCAGATGCAACTGATTTACCAGACTTTGAGAAACTGCGATTTCATCTGAAAAGAGGCCTAAGCCTAGAATTTCTTGGTAATAATCCACGGTTAGTGCTAGTGCTCAGTCACTCAGTGGTATCCAAATCTTTGTGACCCAGTGGACTACAGTCCCCCAGACTTTTCTGTCCATAGAATTTTCCAGGGAGGAATATTGGAGTTGGTTGTCATTTTCTGAGTATTACCTTTTAAAATTTTTGAAAACTTTGCTTCATCATCTTGTAACACCATGAAGTGAAGTGAAGTGAAGTGAAGCGAAGTGAAGTGAAGTGAAAGTCACTCAGTCATGTCCAACTTTTTGTGAACCCATGGAATGTATAGTCCATGGATTCTCTAGGCCAGAACACTGGGGTGGGTAGCCTTTCCCTTCTTCAAGGGATCTTCCAAACCCAGGAATCAAACCCAGGTCTCCTGCATTGCCGGCAGATTCTTTACTAGCTGAGCCACACGGGAAGCTTAACACCACATTTGAAGTTATTTTCTTTCATTATTTGGGACTTCAGCTGCAAAAGTTGATCACAAAGAAGCATAGATATACATGGAAGAATCATATTATTATCTGTGTCTATTAAATCACAATATTTAATTTCAATCTGGTCCATATATTTTCATTATTTAACAATTTTTATTGAAATCACCAGCAAATTTTAGTGTCCATGAGTTTGAATCAATTGGTCTCACAAACGAAACAGAATTTTTTTGTTTTTGAATTTCCATAGTTTTGAGAAAATCAAAGTCAAGTGAAATTTTTCTTTTGTAAGAATTTTATTAACACTAGAGACTTCCATTTAAATTTTTTTTAAATTTTAAATTATGAGAGTTTTACAGGTGAAATATTATTTTAGTTACAAAAGTCAGACCTATGGAAACATGTCTTATTATTTTTATAAGGTTTCTCAATAAATAATCAAATGTATTTATTATTTCCATTATACGTAATGGCAAAAGACTAATTTAGACTAATCTTTTCACTCAAGACAATCAACAATGGTGGAATAAATTTCTGCATGAACATTTCAGAAAGTTAAAACAAAGATGCACTTTGTAGTCTGTGAGAAAAGGTAAGTACTGACAGAATGTTTAACTATAAAGCTAACAGTGGACAAAAAAAAAAAAAGTGGGGGGAATATTAATATACGATGACAATCCAAGCTGGAATCAAGATTGCTGGGAGAAATATCAATAACCTCAGATATGCAGATGACACAACCCTTATGGCAGAAAATGAAGAAAAACTAAAGAGCCTCTTGAAAGTGAAAGAGGAGAGTGAAACAGTTGGCTTAAAGGTCAACATTCAGAAAACAAAGATCATGATATCCGGTCCCATCAATTCATGGCAAATAGATGGAGAGACAGTGGTAGTGGTAGGCTTTATTTTTGGGGGCTCCAAAATCACTGCAGATGGTGACTGCAGCCATGAAATTAAAAGATGCTTACTCCTTGGAAAAAAAGTTATGACCAACCTGGACAGCATATTAAAAAGCAGACACATTACTTTGCCAACAAAGGTCCATCTAGTCAAGGCTATGGTTTTACCAGTATTGATGTGAGAATTTGACAATTAAGAAAGCTGAGTGCAGAAGAATTGATGCTTGAACTGTGGTGTTGGAGAACTCTTGAGGGTCCCTTGGACTGCAAGGAGATCCAACCAGTCCATCTTAAAGGAAATCAGTCTTGAATGTTCATTGAAAGGATTGATTTTGAAGCTGAAACTCCAATACTTTGGCCACCTGATGTGAAGAGCTGACTCATTTGAAAAGACCATGATGCTGGGAAAGATTGAAAGGGAGAGACGTGGACAACAGAGAATGGGATGGTGGGATGGCATCAACAATGTGATGGACATGAGTTTGAGTAAACTCTGGGAGTTGGTGATGGACAGGGAGGCCTGGTGTGCTGCAGTTCATGATCCAAGATCTAAAAGAAGGAAAATGAAGTAAAGTAGCAGTATCATAGGCAGGAGTCTTGGAAATGACAGTAGAAGTGAGAAGGGTAAAATTGATGGAATCAGATAAGGAACAGATTCCTATTTCCTTATGAACTTGATTAGTGTAACAAATGCTTTTAAAGCTGAATTGAAGAAATTATTTGAAATGTTGACACCTTATAAAGAGATTTTCAGTTAATAGATTATGCATGTAGCTTCACAAGTGTTTTTCCTTTGTTTTGTTTTATTTTGTTTTTAACGGATGGCAACCTAGTCCAAAATTTCCTTTGTATTGCAATTTCTTCACATCTATTTCTGCTCCCTGCTTATTCCTGAGATGCTGATCTATCACTTTTGGCTATGATTATTGTTAGAAAGATGTTCATTTCTATCCCTGAGTGGGCAGCTTTGCAATCCAACCCAGAGACTGAACCTGCTTCTCATATCTCCCGCATTGGCAGGCAGGTTCTTTACAACTAGCACTTGGGAAGCCCATTTTTTGGCTGTACCACATGGCATATGGGATCTTAGTTCCTGGACCAAAAATCAAACCTATACCCTTTTCAGTGGAAGCAGAGTCCTAACCACTGGGCTACCAGGGAATTCCCTGGCAGGATTTTTTTTTTTTTTTCTTACAGCTTAATGTTAACCAGCATTAGTTCTCATTAGTGAGGTCTTTCAATTACCTGCTTCATATTGTTATCACTACCTCAATTAAACATAATGTAAAATATTTTAATATAAAAATTTGTCTTGAAGGAAATAATTTTATTACATGATATTTGTATATTGCAAAAAATAATGTGCTTTTGTATGAAAATTGTTACAAGAGGGATAAAATTTGTGGGATGTGGAGATTACTAATATGGTTACTAGGAGGGGAAAAAAGACCAAGAGGCAGTGTTTTAGACAATTTGCACGGTTATAAGTTATAACCTTGCAAAAATGTAGATTATAGGTCTACATAAGAAAGTTTGCAATAATCTATGTAAAATATCAAAGAGTGAATTAGATAAGCAGAGATTTTAGAGTGGTAAGGATTGTATGACTTAGAACATAAAGGTATTCCTAAAGAATAACTATTACCACAAAACTTAGCAATATAAATGCTAGACTCTATATTTCATTCAAAGCTAACTAATTTGAGCTATAAGTTCATTAAAGGATTATAAGTATTAAAAAACAATATATATATATATATATGTATCCTATGAAAGAAGAAAATGAGATTTCACAAAAAAGAACCATAAAAAGTGCAAGAATTCTTCTATTTTGGAAGATCAGCATCACTTAATTCATTAAGGAAAATTCTCATGAGTAATTGTTAATAATTTTTCCTCACTGAATTTTTATATCCTCTAAAACCTTCCCTAGTCACTTAGGTAAAGATTTATCATCTGGAGAAAATTAAATCTGAAAATCAAATTACATATTTGACTTTTGACTGAAAAATTAAACATGAGGTGATTCACAGAATTCTATGTTCCATGAAAAATTAAATAGTCTTAGGGTACAAGCATAATTTTTCTTAAAAAATTGAAAAACTGCTCAGTTTTTATATTTATGGGTAGAAGTTTGATTATCTTATTCAATCTAAAGGATCACTGAAATATAATATAATTATAAAAGGAATTATATGCTTATACCATGCTGCCTATATTCAAATGTATATCTCTATGTTATATCTCTATTCCTATCTCTGGGGCTCCCTAGGTGGCTCAGCAGATTCCATCCCTGGGTTGGGAAGATCCCCTGGGATAGGAAATGGCAATCACTCCAGTACTCTAACCTGCCAAATCCCATGGACAGAGGAGCCTAATAGGCTGCAAGCCATGGGGTTACGAACAGTCGTACATGACTGAGCACATTAAGAACACCCCTAACTATACGACTGTATTAGACTGTTAATTTTCAATTATTCACTCTGAGACAGGTGTTGTTATAGATGAGTAAATTGATGATTACTAGGCTAAGAAGTTTTTCCCATGTCACAGGTGTATTAAAGACAGAAGCATAATTTGAATCCTAGATCTCTTTGCTAAGGAAATCCTTCATTCGTTCAAAAAATATTTATTGCATGACCTCATGTCCCAAGAACTTTTTATTCTAGGGACAAACTCGTGAAAAGGAGAAATTTTTCCCACCCAACCTTCATGCTCTTTCTCTACCTAGTACACTGAAGGTTGGTTAAAATGCCAAAAATGATTAAAAAAAAAAAAAAAGCCAAAGATGGAGAAGGTCTATACAGTCAGCAAAAGCAAGGCTGAGACCTGACTGTGGCTCAGATCATGAGCTCCTTATTGCCAAATTCAGACTTAAATTGAAGAAAGTAGGGAAAACCACTACACAATTCAGGTATGACCTAAACCAAATCACTTATGATTATCCCTTATGATAATCCCTATGATTATCCCTTTGGTTTATAAGGGACAAACCAAATCCCTTATTTTGGAAGTGAGAAATAGATTTAAGGGACTAGATGTGATAGACAGAGTGCCTGATGAACTATGGATGGAGATTCATGACATTGTACGGGAGACAGGGAGCAAGACCATCCCCTAGAAAAAGAAATGCAAAAAAGTAAAATGTATTTGGCTGACTGAGGAGGCCCTACAAATAGGTGTGAAAAGAAGAGAAGCAAAAAGCAAAGGATGAAAGGAAATATATACCTATTTGAATGCAGAGATAAGAAAGCCTTCCTCAGTGATCAGTGCAAAGAAATAGAAGAAACCAATAGAATGGAAAAGACTAGTGAGCTATTCAAGAAAATTAGAGATACAAAGGGAAAATTTCATGCAAATCTGGGCTTAATAAAAGACATAAATGGTATGGACTTAGCAGAAGCAGAAGATATTAAGAAGAGGTTGCAACAATACACAGAAGAACTGTACAAAAAAGATCTTCATGACCCAGTTAATCACGATGGTGTGATCACTCACCTTGAGCCAGAGAGCCTGGAATATGAAGTCAAGTGGGTGTTAGGAGGCATCAATATGAACAAAACCACTGGAGGGGATGGAATTCCAGTTGAGCTATTTCAAATCCTAAAAGATGATGCTGTAAAAGTGCTTCATTCAATGTGCCAGCAAATTTGGAAAACTTAGCAGTGTCCACAGGACTTTTTTTCCAAAAAAGTCAGTTTTCATTCCAATCCCAAAGAAAAGTAATGCCAAAGAATGCTCAAAAAACCACACAATTGCACTCATCTTACAAGCTAGTAAAGTAATGCTCAAAATTCTCTAAGCCAGGCTTCAGCAATACATTAATGATGAACTTCCAGATGTTCAAGCTGGGTTTTAGAAAAGACAGAAAAACGAGAGATCAAATTGCCAACATCTGTTGGATCATCAAAAAAGTAATAGAGTACCAGAAAAACATCTACTTCTGCTTTATTGACTTTATGAAAGCCTTTAACTGTGTGGATCACAATAAACCGAAAAATTCTGAAAAAGATGGGAATACCAGACCACCTTAACTGCCTCCTGAGAAATCTGTATACAGGTCAAGAAGCAACAGTTAGAACTGGACATGGAACAACAGACTGGTTCCAAATAGGAAAAGGAGTATATCAAGGCTGTATATTGTCACCCTGATTGTTTAACTTATATCCAGAGTACATCATGAGAAACGCTGGGCTGGATGAAGTACAAGCTGGACTCAAGATTGCCGGGAGAAATATCAATAACCTCAGATATGCAGATGTCACCACCCTTATGGCAGAAAGTGTAGATGAACTAAAGAGCCTCTTGATGAAAGTGAAAGGGGAGAATGAAAATTTTGGCTTAAAGCTCAACATTCAAGAAAACTAAGATCATGGCATCCTGTCTCATCACTTCATGGCAAATAGATGGGGAAACAGTGGAAACAGTGTCTGACTTTATTTTTCTGAGGTCCAAAAACACTGCAGATGGTGACTGCAGCCATGAAATTAAAAGACGCTTACTCCTTTGTGGGAAAGTTATGACCAACCTGGACAGCATATTAAAAAGCAGAGACATTACTTTGCCAACAATTCCACCTAGTCAAGCCTATGGTTTTTCCAGTAGTCATGTATGGATATGAGAGTTGGACTATAAAGAAAGCTGAGCACCGAAGAAATAATGCTTTTGAACTGTGGTGTTGAAGAAGACTCTTGAGAGTCCCTTGGACTGCAAGGAGATCCAACCAGTCCATCCCAAAGGAGATCAGTCCTGAGTGCTCATTGGAAGGACTGATACTGAAGCTGAAACTCCAATATTTTGACTACTTGATGTGAGGAACTGACTCATTTGAAAAGACTCTGATGCTGGGAAAGATTGAAGGTGGGTGAAGAAGGAGATGACAGGATGAGATGTTTGGATGGCATCACTGGCTCATTGTACATGAGTCTGGGTAAACTCAGGGAGTTGGTGATGGACAGGGAGGCCTTGCATGCTGCAGTCCATGGGGGCGCAAATGACTGAGCAACAGAAATTAACTGAACTGAATTAGTGTGTTTTTAACATTCTGCTAACTCACTCAGTATATAATTTAGGCTTGCAAAAGGTATATTTATTTTTCCACAACACCCTTGTACTTTCTTTGTGAATGGAGAGAAATAAAGTTTTTACCTCATCACAGCTGTCTTCACAGAGGATACAAATCATTGCTGTCAAATTGTCCTTGTGGCAGCACTCATTGATTTTTAAGACAGTCAAAATAAAGAGATCACCCATGCTGTGCTCAGTTAATTTTGCATGTGTAGACAAGATGCCTTAAAGAACCCAGTGATTAGTTTACAGCTGGCTTAATTAAAGGACATGTGTAGAAGCAGAGTTCCTATTTGGTTCACATTAGAAAATAAGACATATAGCTAGTTAAAACATCATAGTACTGCCTAAAATCTCAGTATTATCTTTCACAAATTTTACACAGCAAGAAAAAACAACAAGCAAAACATTGCATATAAAGGATTTACCGGCATTGGCAAAGCTAGCAGTAAGAAATGTTTCACAATTATGCTTACTTGATCCTAACAACTAGCCTGAAATTCTTTGATACAATAAAGAATATTAGTTATGAGGATGTTTTAAGGCAAAAAAAGGAACTTTGAAAACACACACCTGAAAAATGATATCATTTGTTTGAATTCCCTTCCACACCCTTATAGCTTTGCAGTTGTAACATTCATGGGGAATAATATTGGCCATGAAATTAAAATGAGATAGTGCATATAAAAGGCCTGTGGCTCCTATGGAACAGGTGCAAACTTTATGTCAGAAATTTTACATTTCTTTTATCATTAAAAAGTTGATGATTTTTATACCTAGCAAGAACAAATTTGATTCATCATGCTATAAAATTTCAAAGTAAGTGGAGTAGAGTGACTTGAGTAAAGAGAAACGAGCAATCTTCATGGTTTAGATCAAATTCTAACCTAAAGCAAAATATTTGTATATGTTATACTCCATGCAGAAAATATGACTACTTCTAAGTAAGAAATCAGGGATGCAAGCATAGGTGTGTAAATGTTTTGCTAGCAATTAAAAAAATTAAAGAAAATAAAATGTGATAGTTTCTATTACAATAAACTGAAGTGCACATAAAAAATAAAGATGAAACATGCACATATAATAAAAAAAATAATAACCTTCTCCACAGAGTATTTCAATTTTAGGACACCCCAGTTTACTTTGAATAAACATGGTGTTGTTGTTTTCTCATTATTAAATTGCTAATCATATCAGACCTTTTGCAACTCAATGAACTGTAGCCTGCCAGGCTCCTTTTTCTATGAAATCTTCTGGGCAAGAATACTGGAGAGGGTTGTTATTACCTTATCCAGGGGATCTTTGCATCTCAGGGACTGAACTCACAGCTCCTGCTGCATCTCCTGCGTTGTAGTTGGATTCGTTATTGCTGAGTAACAAGGGAACATCAATTAAACATGGGTAAAGGAAAAAGGAACTCTCCAAAACTGTACTAATACTGGGACTAGGTAACATTAATTCTCATAGTGAATCATGAGGTGGAAGAAGGTAAAAATATTTTATTCATTTTAGCATGTTTATATAAGTATAATATTTGCACTTTTTGGGCTGAGTTACAGCATACTTTTATTATATTTCCCAAAATGGTGAGCAATATTTCATATTTATTCCTTTACAGTTTTGTGGATTATTGTTAGGTATATTAGATTATTAAGGTTGCCATAACAAAATATCACAGGCATTTCTTTCCTGGAAGTTTTAGGGACAAGAAGTTCAAAGTCAAAGTACTAGCAGGGCTAATTTCTCCTAAGGCCTCTCTCCTTGGCTTGAAGATAACCACCTTCTCACTATATCCTCACATGGCCTTTTCTCAACTTTCTCATATCTCTGGTGTCTCCTTCTCCTCTGACAAAGACACCAGTCATATGGGATTAGGGCCCCACTCTTACAACTCTATTTAACCTTCATGATCTCTTTAAAAGCCCTATCCCCAAACAGAGTCACATTTACAGTTAGGGCTTCAACATCCTAGTTTTGAAGGGGACATAGTTCAACCTCCTAGGACTCCTTTTCACTATGAAAGGGAGAAGCAATTACATTTTAAAATGTTAATGGATGGATGTGCAATGAAAGTTTATCCTTGCTCAAAGAAAGGTCTGACTCATGAACAGATCCTGGGAAGTAACATCTTAGCTCTCTTAATGTCCTGCTTCCTTAGAATGTCCTTATTTACCAGGGGACCTTAGGATTTGCCAGACAGTTCAAGCTGACAATGAGATTTATAGTGGAGGCCTTGGGCCATATAATATCAACTTGACCTCTTCAGGGACTGGAGAGCTACAATACAAGGAATTTGGAAAAACATGAAATTAAGGGTATGGTTTTGCACTGTTCAGCCTTACCAAATCTTTTGAACAGACTTTAAGCTCAGGGCTTTTTCAAAACCATCTTCAGATTCAGTAATTTTGTAAATTCACAGAACTCACTGAACACTGTTAGATTTGTGGTCACATTTATTACAGAGAAGATATAAAGCAGAAACAATCAAAGGAAGAGAGTTAAATGGAAAAGTCTCAGAGAGTTACAAATGCAGAGCATTGACCTACTTCTGGGTATATGTGACAAAACATATGAATTATTGAAAACTCAGAAAGTTTACCCAATCTTCAGTATCAAGAGATTTTTATTGAGATTTTATCAGTCAGGCACTCAGTTCAGTCGTTCAATCCTGTCCAACTTTTTGCCATCCCATGAAACGCAGCACGCCAGGCCTCCCTGTCCATCACCATCTTGCGGAGTTCACTCAGACTCAGGTCCATCGAGTCAGTGATGCCATCCAGCCATCTCATCCTCTGTTGTCCCCTTCTCCTCCTGCCCCCAATCCCTCCCAGCATCCGAGTCTTTTCCAATGAGTCAACTCTTCGCATGAGGTGGCCAAAGTTTTGGAGTTTCAGCTTTAGCATCATTCCTTCCAAAGACATTCCAGGGCTGATCTCCTTCAGAATGGACTGGTTGGATCTCCTTGCAGTCCAAGAGACTCTCAAGAGTCTTGTCCAACACCACAGTTCAAAAGCATCAATTCTTCAGCGCCCAGGCTTCTTCACAGTCCAACTCTCACATCCCATACATGGCCACAGGAAAAAAAACATAGCCTTGACTAGATGGACCTTAGTCGGCAAAGTAATGTCTCTGCTTTTGAATATGCTATCTAGGTTGGTCATAACTTTTCTTCCAAGGAGTAAACGTCTTTTAATTTCATGGCTTCAGTCACCATCTGCAGTGATGTTGGAGCCCCAAAAAATAAAGTCAGACACTGTTTCCACTGTTTCCCCATCTATTTCCCATGAAGTGATGGGACCGGATGCCATGATCTCCGTTTTCTGAATGTTGAGCTTTAGGCCAACTTTTTCACTCTCCACTTTCATTTTCATCAAGAGGCTTTTTAGTTCCTCTTCACTTTCTTCCATAAGAGTGGTGTCACCTGCATACCTGAGGTTATTGATATTTCTCCCAGCAATCTTGATTCCAGCTTGTGTTTCTTCCATTCCAAAGTTCCTCATGATGTACTCTGCATATAAGTTAAATAAGCAGGGTGACAATATACACCCTTAACATACTTCTTTTCTTGTTTGAAACCAGTCTGTTGTTCCATATCCAGTTTTAACTGTTGCTTCCTGACCTGCATACAGATTTCTCAAGAGGCAGGTCAGGTGGTCTGGTATTCCCATCTTTCTCAGAACTTTCCACAGCTTATTGTGATCCACAGAGTCAAAGGCTTTGGCATAGTCAATAAAGCAGAAATAGATGTTTTTCTGGAACTCTCTTGCTTTTTCAATGATCCAGCGGATGTTGGCTATTTGATCCCTGGTTGCTCTGCCTTTTCTAAAACCAGCTTTAACATCAGGAAGTTCACAGTTCACGTATTGCTGAAGCCTGGCTTGGAGAATTTTGAGCATTACTTTACTAGCATGTGAGATGAGTGCAATTGCGCAGTAGTTTGAGCATTCTTTGGAATTGCCTTTCTTTGGGATTGGAATGAAAACTGCCCTTTTCCAGTCCTGTGGCCACTGCTGAGTTTTCCAAATTTGCTGGCATATTGAGTGCAGCACTTTCACAGCATCATCTTTCAGGATTTGAAAGAGCTCAATAGGAATTCCATCACCTCCACTAACTTTGTTCGTAGTGATGCTTTCTAAAGCCCACTTGACTTCACATTCCAGGATGTCTAGTCATAAGTGTTTTATTTGCTCCAGAAACTGAACTTAATCTAAAGCCCACTCCAATACCTCCCCCTGGTCAGCAAATATCGTGTGTCCCAAAGCCCCAGCCCTCTAATACATGATTAATCTTTCTTGTGTGCCCAACCCCTGCTCCTATTCATCTTGCTTCCATTAGCTGTCACGTGTGATCCACGGGGCCCACTATGAATAACAGTGATACTCTTAGCACTCAGGAAATTCCAAGAGTTTTAGAAGTTACCTCCCAAAAGCCCAAACAATGGCAAAACTTCTCTTTAGAAGATAAATTCCTTGCTACACACAGACTGGCCACATGAGCAGTCAGCCTTGCCTAAGTGACCAATTCCTATTAAAAAGACTGGACTTCAAGGTTCATGTGCATTTCCCTGGTGAGCAATGCTCAGTGTGCTGTGCTGAATCACTTAATCATGTCCAATTCCATGCAACTCTATGGACTGTAGCCCACCAAGCTCCTTTGTCCATGGGATTCTCTAGGCAATAATATTGGAGTGGATTGCCATTTCCTTCTCCAGGGATCTTCCCAACCCAGGGGTTGGACCCGCATCTCCTTGTTCTCCTGCATTGGCAGGGGGGTTCTTTACCCCTGATACCACCTGCTTATTGCCAAACATGGGGCTCAGAGAAGTGAACACTTTCTACACAGTCCAGGTAACTCCAGACCTGGTCTTCCTGGACCCTGACTTATCTATTTCTTCCCTTTGATGAAGTTAATGTGTATTTTTGTTGTTCTTGTTTAATACAATGTAATTGTGAATGCAATGGCTCTTCTGAATTCTGTGAGTTTCTTTATGAGTCACTGAAACTGAAACTGAGGGTCTTCTTGAAGACCTCCCAAACAGAACAGTGACTATATGTGATCTGTAGTGTCTTTCCCATGGCACTATTTTAAGGATGGGAAAGAAATTGAGAACTATCACTGTACAGTGATTCCTTTGGTTTACCCAGGAGTTACAGAAACTAATTCTACTAATTATTTTATCCACATCATGATGACACAGAAGATCCTGAATCATAATGCCCACTCATATTTCCCTTTTAGAAGCGTTATATGAGAAGCAAATCAATCTGACAACCTCCAAAGGTTTTATCTTGGCCAGCCAGAGATAATTTTTGATTTGCTCCCTATCCAGAGAAATTTAATGACAACCACATTTTCTACCATTCCTTAGCAACAGCGAGAACATCTGAGTCAGGGATAGCAGGACTTCATAGATATACCAAGGGATGTTTCCTCAACCAAAAACACTGATGGTAGAACAAATTTAAGCCTAACCCCCCAAAAATGGTAAATGTGAAAACGCCAATGTTAACTTCAACATATTCTAAGTCCATAGATCTGTTGCCTATAAATATACAAACAGACTCACATAATGATGTTTATGTATAAATATGTATTTAGGTAAGCATTTATACCTATACACATGTCTTTTGAACATTTTACATATATTAACTCACGTAATCCCCACATTAATCCTGTGCCTTAAGCTCTATCATTGTGCTTGTTTCATAGGTAAGATATTCTAAGCATGAAGGTTAAGTAATTGAGCTCATTATTTTGTGATAGATAGATAGCTATTCTTTTCAAATCTTTCAGCTTGGCCCCAGAGTGTAAAATCACCATGCTATATTGAAATAAAAACCTTTCATATACTGGAGAAGGAAATGGCAACCCACTCCAGTACTCTTGCCTGGAGAGTCTCATGGACAGAGGAGCTTGGCGGGCTACAGTCCATGGGGTTGCAAAGAGTCAGACACGACTGAGTGACTTCACCTCATATTTATATACATAGAAAATTTTGTCCAGAATCACTATACATCAGTTCAGTGCTTAAAAGCAGTAGCATTAGAATTAAAAACTGTGCTCCCACATTTTGCTCTTGTGTGTTTTATTTTTTTTTAATTTTTATTTTTACTTTATTTTACTTTACAATACTGTATTGGTTTTGCCATACATTGACATGAATCCACCATGGGTGTACATGCGATCCCAAACATGAACCCCCTTCCCACCTCCCTCCCCACAATATCCCTCTGAGTCATCCCCATGCACCAGCCCCAAGCATGAGACATGGTAATAACCTCACTGTGTCTCAATTTCCTCATTAAAAAATTGGTGCAATCTTTGTAATCACTATAGGGTATAACATAATGATTAAAGGAGCAAATGTATGCCAAGCATTTAGAAAATATCCTGGATCATAGTGAATACTCAGTAGATATACATTGGCAGTTTTATAGCTCAAGTTCACAAACAAATTGTAGATAATTCTTAGCCAAAAATCTGGTATTGAAACTGCCTTATAAATTTATTCACATAGCATGCAATGGGAAGAATTTAAATCAGAGTATTTGTGAAATCCTGTCCAGTAACATTTTATTTAACTTGAATTTTGACTATGGGTGTGTATATTTGGGTCCTCACACCTATTATTTCTGTATCATGCAGATTAAAATTTCTAAGAATATTTCAGAATCACCTAACTCCAGCTACAAACAAGCATTTCTCTGAATTCAGATATAATTAGCATGTGGTTTCGGTTCCCTTCACAATAAATATTGCAAGCTCTTATGAAATTTGGCTTTCATACATTTGTACAATTTGCTCAAAAATATGCAACAATAAAATCTTATTTACACAAGCAAAAGGGGCTTCTGAAAGTAAGTTACGTTAGTTTAAGCCTGTGTTCATCTCTGATGGGAGTTGACTTTCATATATGATATAGAATCTGCGCAGTGTTGATGTGTCCCTTGGGATGGAACCTTAGCTAAAGATACAAATAAATCAGATTAGACTTTTTCCAGTGATGAAGCTTTAATTGCTGGATGAAAGAATCTCTAAATTGTTTGTTTGCATAATGGCCATTTCTTTGAAAAACTAAAGAAGTGACTTGCAGTTAGAGCTTGAGACATTTGCAGAGCTTAAAAAAAAATGTGATTGGAATAGTGAAAGAGTAAACTAGGACAAGTGAGGACCTGTCAGATCAAGACTAATGGGAGAGGAGACATTTTCAGAGTAGCTTCATTCTGAAATGTTCTCTACTGCCCAAGAAAGTCAGTGATTTTACAAGCTAAGTAAGTATATTTTGGAGGGACACAGTGGTTTAGGGAGAAAAATAGAAACCCAATGCAGTGACAATAGACAGGCAATAGTAACATCTTTCAAAGGATAATGAATCATAAAAGTCATCATGAAGAGCAAATAATTAAACATCTGCTTGCAAAACATTAGCTATGAAGATGTAAGGCATGAAAGTAGACTCTTTCTTTTTGAAACTAAAAATGCTAATTCATGGAGAACAGCTTTCCAAAGGGAGTCAGTATATGACTCAAGATATATGGGAAAAATGAATGGGCAGGATAAATTAGATATAGGTCTATATAAAACGTTAATTTTAGCCAACCTTTTATAAATGTATTATCAGTCTGGAATTGAGTGTACACTGCTCTGTATGTAATAATATGATTTCAGTGTCTGTAGTCATATTGAGGCTGTGAGTTATGTCACAGTGGCTGAAAATTTCAGTGGTGAACCATTCTTTTTTTTAAAAAAAGCTTGGTTTTTCCTTAGTTAATAAATAGAGTTATCAAGGATAGTCTTTTGCATTTCACAGACAAACTGAGTGACACTTTTGCTCAAAATGATCCATTTTACATATTTCCAGACTTCAAGGATTCTACCGTTTTTATTTCCTAATGTGAAGCAGCTTTGCTCCACTGCTCCTATTTTGTCCTTCACTGTGTCTTTATAGAACTCTTGATTCTTTCTTCCCTGCTTTTGCACACCCAATGAGAGATTGCCTATGAATGCTGCTGTCACCTGTCACTGAGATGAATTCAACCCCAAGCACACAGTTACCCAAAATGCCACTCCACTACCAAGAACGTGACTGTATTCTCAGAGGTGTCATAATGTGGTGGAAGTTACACAAGACTTGAACAGGTTCTCTACCTCTGTTAAGATTAGGGTTCTTAAATAGCCTGTTAATTTAATCATTTCAATATCTGTGAGTCTTCCTTCTTGCAGTTTCAGGAGTACCAATTTCAAAAGTGCTTTGATTGACTGTACATGGAGTTTAGAGTAAAGATGAGTTTTTAAACTTTGCCCATAAAGAATTCTCTGAAGAAGAGCACATATGATACTATCATATCTCTGTTTTATGTGAAGCAGCTTCATTTTGATGTCAAAGTTTATCTATAAGTGTGTGCATTACATTAAAATTCATTGATTGATAGTCTTCTGTAAAGATATGTACCAAGTAATTGTTACATATTAATAGCAATACCATAATAATCCTGTCAGTTCAAGGCATAAATGATGAACTACTATTGACTTTAATGATATTGCTGGCAGAAACTGTCAACATTTTATTCAGATTGATGAGTGAACTGTATGGGCATACCTAATTGTTAACCATTTATGAGGTGATAAGACTCCTCCAGACTACAGTAAATCAAACTTTATACCACAAGCAACTACAAAGTATTAATAAATGAGCATGTAAGATTTCAAAATGCTCTAATTTTACTGCTAGACTTTACCATGCTGTTGAATTTTGCACCCATGCAAAAGAGACCTCAATAGTATTCATGTGGGAATTTTTATTCTCTGTGTAGACAGAGCAAAAAGCTATAGTGGCTATTTTACTGGTACTTTCATAGGCTGGTCAAAAGGGTGAATTGCAAAATTATTCTAAAGCAGATATGCATATGGAGGCAATACTTCATGTTGCAATCTCTAACTCAATATTGGAAAGGTCATTTATCCCCTGATTTAAGAAGATCCTATTTAACTTACATTCAACTGCTCATGTGCATAGAATCCACTTACATGTAAACTCTTCTATAATTCCAGTTTTCTTTTCTTTTGTTATTTTATGAAGTAATTGTGCATTAAGATAAAACCCTAAATTGCTACTTCCATTCTTTATAATCTATTTATTTTATGAAAAAATAAAAGTATCCTTATATCAAGAAGCATTTAATCTTCAATGACTATTCTACAAGTACCTCAACAGAGGATAAAACAACAGATAGACTGAAATGTATATTAATAGTTATAGACTAAGGCATGTATTATTCCTAAAAAATTCATGTTTATCAACTGATGTTTAATAAAAATATACAGAGTAGCTCAACAACTCTGAGGTTATGATTTTGGAGCTCATAGACTAAAGAATAAATATCAGTTCAGTTCAGTCACTCAGTCTTGTCTGACTCTTTGCAACAACATGGACTGCAGCATGCCAGGCCTCCCTGTTCATCACCAACTCCTAGAGTTTACTTAAACTCATGTTCATTGAGGCGGTGATGCCATCCAATCATCTCATCCTCTGTCGTCCCCTTCTCCTCCTGCCCTCAATCTTCCCCAGCATCATGGTCTTTTCAAATGAGTCAGCTCTTCGCATGAGGTGGCCGAAGTACTGTAGTTTCAGCTTCAGCATCAGTCCTTCCAATGAACACTCAGGACTGATCTCCTTTAGGATAGACTGGTTGGATCTCCTTGCAGTCCAAGGTACTCTCAAGAGTCTTCTCCAACACCACAGTTCAAAAGTATCAATTCTTTGGTGCTCAGCTTTCTTTATAGTTCAACTCTCATATCCATACACAACTACTGGAAAAACCATAGCCTTGACTAGACGGACCTTTGTTGACAAAGTAATGTCTCTGCTTTTTAATATGCTATCTAGGTTGGTCATAACTTTCCTTCCAAGGAGTAAGCGTCTTTAAATTTCATGGCTGCAGTCACCATCTGCAGTGATTTTGGAGCCCCAAAAGAATAACTGTGCCAAGACAAAAATGTTACGTAGATTTTTTTTTTTCAATTTGAGATAGTATTTTTTTTTCTAGCTAAAAAAAGAAAGGTTTAATTAAATATTTCTATTCAGTTCAGTAAAAATAATTTTTTAGTGCCGTCTTAGGAAACTAAAGAGTGGTTTCTATATAATAACATTCTTTGGCAAACTTTCACAATTTGAAAAAGAAGTTTTATATTTTTGTAGATTTGCATCTATTCTCAAAATATATAGAAAGGAAAATGTATATCTTATTGCTACTTGTGCATTGGTTTCACTGCATACATTTTATAGTAAGCATTTTTCCATGTTCCTTTGTGACATTCTTCTCAGACTGTCATGCATAAATAGAAGTGCCACTAAGAGTTACATGTGCTAAGAATTTTGGAAGGAGTAGCAAATAGGATTTCCAATACATGGAAATTGGAAGGCACATATTGAAAAATGACAAAATGTATAATTTAAGTAATCTGAAGGTTCTCCATCTTTCTAACCAATATATTCTTTGCTAGGAGAAGCATTTTTGCTAGAAGCAGCAGAAAAACTCATTTTTGAAAATAAACTGATTGTGACAGCTAGCGTGTTACCATTTACTTTGATAGTAGAGTCTGACTTCTAGTGTAACAAAGAAGATGGAATATATCCCAATGCAAAGATGTTTCATGGTGGCTGTTGGAGATTTTATGTGTGTGTGTGGGTGTGTGTGTGTGTGAGTTTGTGTTATGTGTGCATGCATGCAATGAAGAAAGCAGGAAAAATAATAAATATTTCTATTTTTTAAATGGGAGAACAAGAATTTAATAAGACTGTTACTAATGACCTATTGTTAAGAACAGAATGTACTGGCATTGCATTATTTTCAGTAATTGATTAATTTTCTACATACACTTAATATTTTACAGAATCAATTAAATAGTTCTACCTATCTTGCTGGAAGGTAAAATTTCAAATATTTAACCATAACAGCATTTTTTTTTAAAGCTTCTTTCAGTTCTAACTATCTTTGATGGAGTCCATCCTGCTTGATACATTTCGTATCCTAATCACCAAGTAACATGACTCAAGAACTCATTTCTTCAGTGACAAATAAAAATTGTCTGACGAGTTTTCAAAGAATAAATAAAATGGCTTGAAAAAGCATGAATGTCTTATTAAAGCAACGCAATACAAATAGGGAGTTATCGATTTTTTTTTGTAACAAGTAAACGTTAACAGCCAATATGATGTAATTCATTAAGAAAATTGCATATTCATCTTAGAAATGAATTTCAATTTTTATAATTAATTTTCCATTGCTGTTTTATTTACATGGAACAGCAAATTCACATTTACTGCAAATATAGGGATTGCTGTTAATATTAAAAACAATTACTTTGATATACAATTTCAATCAGCAACAAATAACTTGGTAAAGAAAGGAGGGAAACACTATTTTTGAGATAAAATAAAACAGAGGTCATTCAATAATGTTTTACTGGCAATATTCTATTCATATTGGCAATTTTTCCATATTTTACATAATTAATGGTTTGTTACCTTTCTGATATTCATCTAATCAGGAGGCTTATTCCTTTTAATCAACTAAAGAATGAATTGTTTGTAGACATTCTATTAAACCAAGTCGTTATGTTATATATTTTAATGTAATAAAATATTTATTTTTAGCAACAAACCGTACAAGATTCTTTCCAGTTAACACAGAAAAAGGAAAAATGACTTTAATTCTTACAAGGCCAGAAACCAAAAGCAGAATTCATGTATTAGTATTTACCAACATAAAAGTTTTTTAATAGCTGAAGTTACCATGTAAACAGACAGTAGCTAGATTTGTCCTTATATTTGCTCAATTCATTTTACACACTAATGCACACACACACATACACACACACACTGAGTAATTATGTACTAATTATTTGAGTGCTACAAAAAAATTTCAAGACACAGTTACTAATTACTCTTAAATTAGTTTGGAGACTTGCCTGGTGGTCCATTGGTTAAGAATCTGCCTGCCAATTCAGGGAACACAAGTTTGGTCTCTGGTCTGGGAAGATCCCACATGTTGTAGAGCAGCTAAACCCATATACCACAACTACTGAGCCTGTGCCCTAGAGTCTGTCCTCTGCAACAAGAGAAGCCACCAGAGAGAAGCGCACATACCGCAACTATACAGTAGCCTCTGCTCACTGATACTAAGGAAAGCCCGTGTGCAACAATGAGGACCCAGTGTAGCCGAAAATAAATAAGTATAATAAATGAATAAATGTATAATATATAAATATTGAAACTAGGTTTATAGCATAGAGACATCATCATAAAGGGAATATGTAAATTACCAAATATGAGACATATTTATATGCACTATATTGTATCTGTTTAAAAAAGAGTTTGAAAGACAAACTAGATACTTGAATACTTTGAAGTATTCAAAGAAGTTAAAACTATTAGAAAATTTCAAAGCCACTAAAGATGTACATATATACCTATATATGTATTACCTTACTACATAGTATTTTATTGACACATTTCAGATATTAAGTTTCTTAAAATCCAGAAGTGGAATTCTATTTATCAGTATATCAATGATATACAATGACCTGTATATGGGTCAAGAAGCAAGAATCAGAACCCTAAATGGAACAACTAATTGGTTCAAGATTAGAAAAGCAGACAGCTTTCTGCTATAATCCTGCTTGTTTAATCTGTATGAAAAACCCCAGGTTGGATGAGTTACAGGCATGAATCAAGATAGGCAGGAGAAACATCAACAGATATGCAAATGTGCTGTGCTGTGCCTGCTTAGTCACTCAGTTGTGTCTGACTCTTTGCACCCCATGGACTATAGCCCACCAGGCTCCTCTGTCCATGGGGATTCTCCAGGCAAGAATATTGGAGTCGATTGCCATGCCCTCTTCCAGGGGATTTTTCTGACCCAGGGCTCGAACCCAGGTCTCCCATATTGCAGTCAGATTCTTAACCCTCTGAGCCACCAGGGAAGCCCAAATATGCAGATGATACCATTCTAATGGCAGAAAGCAAAGAGGAACTAAAAAGTCTCCTGATGAACATCAAGGAGAAGAGTGAAAGAGCTGGCTTAAAACTCTTAACAGCACCATTCAGTTCAGTTCAGTCGTTCAGTCGTGTCCAACTCTTTGCGACCCATGGACCACAGCATGTCAGGCTTCCCTGTCCATCACCAACTCCTGGAGCCTGCTCAAACTCATATCCATTGCGTTGGTGATGCCATCCAACCATCTTATCCTCTGTCATCCCCTTCTCTTCCCACCTTCAATCTTTCCCAGCATCAGGGTCTTTTCAAATGAGTTGGTTCTTCACATCAGGTGGCCAAAATATTGGAGTTTCAGGTTCAGCATCAGTCCTTCCAATGAATATTCAGGACTGATTTTCTTTAGGATTGACAGGTTGGATCTCCTTGAAGTCCAAGGAACTCTCAAGAGTCTTCTCCAACACCACAATTCAAAAGCATCAATTCTTTGGCTCTCAGCTTTCTTTTTAATCCAATTCTCACAACCATACACAACAACTGGAAGAACCATAGCTTTGACTAGACAGAACTTTGTTGGAAAAGTAATGTTTCTGCTTTTTAATATGCTGTCTAGGTTGGTCATAACTTTTCTTCCAAGGAGCAAGTATCTTTTAATCTCATCGTTGCAATCACCATCTGCAGTGATTTTGGAGCCTCAAAACATAAAGTCTGTCACTGTTTCCACTGTTTCTCCATCTATTTGCCTTGACGTGATGGGACCAAGTGCCATGACCTTAGTTTTCTGAATGTTGAGTTTTAAGCCAAATTTTTACTCTCCCCTTTCACTTTCATCATGAGGCTCTTTAGTTCTTCTTCACTTTTGGCCATAAGGGTGGTGTTATCTGCATATCTGAGGTTATTGATATTTCACCTGGCAATTTTTATTCCACCTTGTGCTTCATCCAGTCCAGCATTTCTCATGATGTACTCTGCAAAATAAGCAGTGTGACAGTATACAGTCTTGACATACTCCTTTCCCTATTTGAATCAGTCTGTTCCATGTCCAGTCCTAACTGTTGCTTCTTGACCTGCATACAGATTTCTCAGGGGGCAGGTTAGGTGGTCTGGTATTTCCATCTCTATAAGAATTGTCCACAGTTTGTTGTGATCCAGACAGTCAAAGGCTTTTGTATAGTCAATAAAGCAAAAGTAGATGTTTTTCTGGAGCTCTCTTTCTTTTTTGATGACCCAGTGGATGTTGCCAATTTGATCTCTGGTTCCTCCAGCCCCGTTACTTCACGGCAAATAGAGGGGGGAAAAGTAGTGCAAATAGTGACAAGTTTACTCTTCTTGGGCTCTAAAATCACTGTGGATGGTAACTGCAGTCATGAAATCAGAAGACATTTGCTTCTTGGAAAGAAATCTATGGCAATCCTAGACAGTGTGTTGAAAAGCACAGACATTATTCTGCTGACAAATGTCCCTATAGTCAAGGCTATGGTTTTCCAAGTAGCCATGTACGGTTATGAGAGCTGGACTGTAAAGAAGGCGGAGTGCCAAAAAATTTATGCCTTTGAACTGTGGTGCTGGAGAAGACTCCGAATAGCCCCTTGGACAGCAAGATTAAATCAGCCACTCTTAAGGGGAACCAACCCTGAGTACTAGTTGGAAGGACAGATGCTAAAGCTGAAACTCCAGTATTTTGGTCATCTAAATATGAATAGCTGACTCGTAGGACAATTTCCCCATGCTAGGAATGATTGAGGGTGGAAGGAGAAGAGGGTGTCAGAGGATTAGTTGAGTTTGCAGCTAATGGAGGTATTGAAATATAAATTTTTAAAAATGGAGAATCTTTGGGATATCATATTGTTCTATTAATTCAGGGGATAAAGAGAGTCAAAGATCTGAGAGAAATTTTCAGTTCCTAATTCCAGTTTCTTCCGAAAATCTGGCTGCACTGGCAAGTTTGAGGTCTGAGAAGACATAAGCATCTTTCTGTTCAGTTTTTCTTTTGGTTCAATTACTTAATTGATTCACATTGTTTTCAAAATAATAATAATAACTTAAAATTATTCAACTGAATAATGAAAATTATGATTTCAGTACAAAATATAGTGGCATAATGTAGTAGTAGGTTAGAGGGAAGAAAAACAGGCTAAGTGCAATTAAAATTAAATAAAGAACTAATAAAGTCTGTTTTTGAAATGCCTAGTCACTCTCTTTTTGCAGGTTCCCATTGTTAAGTAGTTAGAATAGGAAACAGGAGTCCAGAATGCTCTCTCTCTCTCTCTTTTTTTCTTCTTGTCTTTTGGGTCGGCATGCCCCCATGCCTCAAGGGTGTATTTTCCTTTATTTTCTAAATAAAACTGAGGGAGCTATAACACTCTCTGAGAGCTGTGATGCACCTTGTGCTTTAATATCCATAGCTTCAAATTTTTGTTGAGAAGAGACAGAACCGAGGAGATTACACTCCCCTGACACCACCACAAGTAAGAGTCTATGATTGTACTCAATTTGAGTATGGCAGGTGTTTGTGTGAGAATGGCATGTGTTTATATTTCTTTAAATTATTTTTAAGGGGCTTCTCTGGTGACTCAGATGGTAAAGAATTTGACTGCAAGCAATTTTTAACAGCAAACAATAATGAAGCATATTTATGTCAGAAACAAGACTAGGTTCAATTTCTATCTCTTTTTATTACTTGGAAGTTGTAAAACCTTGAAGCTATTTAAATAATCTAGATATCATGTCTCCTAACTCTAAAATGAAATATTTGTTCAAAAAATGTATGAGTGATTTAGTAGATACAGAGTTATTATTTGCAAATTAGAATAAAGCCAAAGCTAATTACTAATGTACTTACTTGGGAAAATTATTTCACAATTGTCAGGCGAGTGCAATCTCCTCGGTTCTGTCTCTTCACAACAAAGATTTGAAGAGACATTAAAGCCCTCAGCACGTCACAACTCTTGGACAGAACGTTTTACAGCTCTCAGGTTTCGAACAGACCATCTTATAGCTCTTAGATCAGTGTTAAAGCTCCGTGTTACAGCTCAGTTTTATTTAGAAAAAAGCAGGAAAATACATCCTTGAGGTATAGGGCATGCCAACCAAAAGACGCAAAGAGGAGAGAAAGAGAGAGCATGCGAATGGGAGAAAGAGAGACCTGACCCTTTGGCTCCTTTTTTTATATGTTTTGTCCTCCCCCCTGGGCCTGCCCTATGTAAATTGGGTTAGCCAGGAGTGCTGTTTGTTCCGCCTGAGGTCCTCACTCTGGTCCTTGAATCTTCTTTGGACCTTCCTTGTCTTTTAGCCACTGCCATGTTGGACTCCTCTTTCCTATTCTAACTACCTAAAAACAATGAGAGGGTAACCAGCAGGAAGGCCAGGGGTCTCCAAATGGAGGAAATAGGCTGAAAGTGTCAGACATTTTTTATCTCTCTCTTAAGCAAGAGGAAACAAACTAATGTTATATTTTTTCCCTTCTCTATACAAATTTAAAAAGGGGTTTCTCTTAAAATTCTGTGTTGCCATAATGATACCTGGTTCCTTAACTTTTCTCAAACCTTGAGCTAACCAATGCATTTTTCTTATGGAAATGTTTGTCTTAAGCTATGTTAATGTACTATGTATTTACCCTAGACTGTCTTCAAGTCGGTTCCACCTAAAGGCTCAGAACCAACTTGACAAACCAATATATTATACTCATACATTGTTCCCCTAATCTATGCTAATGAAACTATATATTTTTATTGAAATCTCCCTTTCTTCAATATTCGTGTCAATCAATTTATGGCCCAGGATAACTCACCTGGTACCAAGCTTATCTCAAAATGCATGTTTTGGGTAGGGGGCCTGGTGCCATTCTCTGAGTTTTGAGACATTTCCTTTCTTTAATTAGCAGACTGCTAGTAACTATATAACATCCAGCTAAAGATTAACGGGGTGGGGGGGGGGCACTCTTTCTGCCCCCTTCTGAAGTCTATGTTAGAAGTTTTCTCTCTTTTATACTTTAATAAAACTTTATTACACAAAAGCTCTGAGCTATCAAGCCTGTCTCTAGCCCTACACTGAATTCTTCTCCTTTGGAGGCCAATAATCCCAGTGTCTTTTGTGGTTGAGCAACAACCTTTCATCTTCTGATGCCTATGTCAGAAGTTTTCCCTAACTCTTTTATACTTTAATAAAACTTTATTACACAAAATCTCTGAGTGATCAAGCCTCATCATTGGCCCTGGATTGAATTCTTCTCCTCCAGAGGCCAAGAATCCTGGCATCTTTCATGGTTCAGCAACAACCTTTCAACAACACTCTTTAAAGTTAAGGATTTCCCTGGTGGCTCAGAGATTAAAGCATCTGCCTGCAATGCAGGAGACCTCGGTTCGATCCCTGGGTTGGGAAGATCCCCTGGAGAAGGAACGAAATGGCAACCCACTCCAGTATTCTTGCCTGGAGAATCCCATGGATGGAGGAGCCTGGTGGGCTACAGTCCATGGGGTCACAGGGAGTGGGACACGACTGAGTGACTTCACTTTCAATTTCACTTTTAAATATTAGTTAAATTTTTTAAAGGAATTTTCAGTTTGCAGAAAAAATGAGCAGAAATTACAGACAGTTCCTCTATACTCAATCTCCTGCCTGCACAAGGTTTCCTATTATTTAGTTTTATTTATTATTACCCTGCATTAATGTGTTACACATGTTACAATTGATGAACAAATGATACATTATTGTTAACAAAAACTCAAAATGTTTATTAAGATTAATTTTTTGTGTTGTACACGCTATGGTTTTTAAACTTTCAGGTGACAACATTGGCTGAAGTTAAATTAATACACCAGACTTATTTTTAAAAACTAACATCTATTGAAAGTTTCAATTATCTTGTCCTTTACTGTAGTTTGAATTGTTCATAATGAAAAATGTTTACAATGTGTATTGGAAGGTTCTTGATGGATTTTTCTGTGTGTTTTTGTAATTCATTATGAGGAGAAAACTTTCCATACCTACACTTATCCTTGTCTTACATAATTTCTATAAATATAATTTTTCTCCATGTTGATTCTTGAACCAATAGAGATATTTTTAATAGTGATGTTTTTAAACCCCAATGATTAAGAAAGTAACATATTGAGCTCTTGGAAATGAAAAGTGACAATGGATAACAAAATCTTGTTGGATTCTCCCAATGTTCCATTTATTTTCAGCCTGGATAATGTAACAGATAATGCAACTCTTCAGAACAAAAACAAAATACAGCAAGAAAATCTTTGGTATTTTGAATTCAGTTATTTTCTGTCACCCTGGGACTTTCTAATGACCCTTGACATTACAGCTTAAATTCTAAATATCATTATTATTGAATCTTTTGTGAACTATTTAATCTGTTTGAAAGCTGAGACAAATGAGGCCATCAATACTTAAATGATTTCTATTCCACATGGTGATTTCAAAATGAATCTGAGCTTACATTTGAGGATCTGAACAAAGAAACATTTGCCATTACAGACTCAACATATCAACAGGGGAGAATGCATTGTTGCATATATAGATATATTGAAATGAGGAACACATGATAGCGACTCTGGCAAAGAAAGAGGAAACTCAGATTTTAAACAGCAGTAATTGTTCTGGCTTATTTTTGTTAAAACAGAAGCAGAAAGTACCTTGGCAGTTCAGTTTATGGCAATTAAGGGCACTGCTTTCAAGATGTGCTTATTTAGTGCTGAGCTGATTTAAAACCTTTTTGCCCTGAAAGGTATGATTACATATCCTTCTCTATTTGTCCCTCAGTATTTGACATTGAAAATAGCTTTTGCTCTTCAGTTAGAAACTACTAACAATATACTTATATTTCACAGTCTTTCAAGAAACCCATATTGGATGATGCTGTTGGTGGCTCAGAGGTTAAAGCATCTGCCTGGAATGCTGGAGACCCGGGTTCGATACCTGGGTCAGGAAGATCCCCTGGAGAAGGAAATGGCAACCCACTCCAGTACTCTTGCCTGGAGAATCCCATGGAGGGAGGAGCCTGGTAGTCTACAGTCCATGGGGTCTCAAAGAGTTGGACACGACTGAGTGACTTCACTTCACTTCACCTTTGCTTAATATCTGTGATTTACCTTTAGTAACCTACATTATCGCTTTTATTTTTGCCAAGTTATTAATGCTTATGCCCTCTCCTACTACTAAGTATTTTACATTTTTCCTCTGGGTTGATTCTAAATGTTGAAAGAGAAATGAATGGCAATAATCTTATGTGTTAATGTATTTTTTTTATTACTGGATCAAATAGATATCTGGGGTTTTATCTTTATTTTTTCTCTCTAAGAATGTGTCTAGACTTCTGAGGCACTCGAAGGAGAAATTTTCTAGAATCAAAATCAGACTAATTCTCTTTCTCTCTCTCTCTTTTTTTTTTTTACATTTAAAAAATTGTTTACAGTCAGATCATGTTATAATTAGCTTGATATTTAAATTGTGAACTTCTTTAAAATATTTGTTTCACCTGAATTTCACATTTTTTGTTAAATACTAGCTTTTTTTTTTTGTTTGTTTTAATGCGTTTATCTTTTAAACCAGGACACTTCTGGGAACACCATGCTCACATTTCAAAAACTTTATGCTCTCCAGGACAAGGCTACCATATTCTGGATCTCTTACTTTCCAATTTTTTTTTTTTTAATTCACTTATTATGTGGAGATGATCTTTAGTAACTTCTTCAGAAAGTATATGAAGGAGAAATTATTTTGAGAATTTTTATGTTTGATAATGTAGATGTTCAAGTTGGTTTAGAAAAGGCAGAGGAATCAGAGATCAAATTGCCAACATCTGCTGGATCATTGTAAAAGCAAGAGAGTTCCAGAAAAAATCTCTTTCTGCTTATTGACTATGCCAAAGCCTTTGACTGTGTGGATCACAATAAACTGTGAAAAATTCTGAAAGAAATGGGAATACCAGACCACCTGACCTGCCTCTTGAGAAACTTCTATGCAGGTCAGGAAGCAACAGTTAGAACTGGACATGGAACAACAGACTGGTTCCAAATAGGAAAAGGAGTATGTCAAGGCTGTATATTGTCACCCTGCTTATTTAACTTATATGCAGAGCACATCATGAGACATGCTGGGCTGGAAGAAGCACAAGCTGGAATCAAGATTGAAGGGAGAAATATCAATAACCTCAGATATGCAGATGACACCACCCTTATGGCAGAAAGTGAAGAAGAACTAAAGAGCCTCTTTGTCAGAGTCCAGCTCCAGCAGCCAGGGAATCAGCCTGAAGGGGTGAGTGGTGTTGGCAGATGATGATGTAGCCTCTGAACCATAGTACGGAACTACATGTTTATTTCAAGCTTCAGGTTTCCTTTTATACTTTGACAAAATCATTAGGTCAGAGGTTTAACATTTTCAGTTCCCCCTCACCCAGGTTTATTGTCTCCAGAAATCATTGTCGCCCTACAAACAGAGTTCCTATTTCAGTGATTCTCTCAGAATCGGGTTTACTATCTATTATCTACTTCCTCTTATGTGTCCTTGTGGTTACATTGTAACTCATGTTTATGCCTGGGCTGCATACTGCATTTCTCAGTTTATTTCTTGACATGACTGAGCAACTTCACTTTCACTTTTCACTTTCATGCATTGGAGAAGGAAATGGCAACCCACTCCAGTGTTCTTGTCTGGAGAATCCCAGGGATGGGGGAGCCTGGTGGGCTGCTGTCTATGGGGTCGCACAGTCGGACACTACTGAAGCGACTTAGCAGCAGCAGCAGCAATTTATTTCTTAACTTTCTAAACGCTGTTTGCCCCTAGCATCCTAAGCTCACTATCTCCTAAAAAGGCTTATAGCTATTCTTAATTATTCCTAAACCCTAAACTCAGCAAACTTCTTTTGCCATAAACATTCCCCTCACAAACAGGTCTCAGATAACAATCCTTCCCGTGGCCTCAAGCTGCGGCCTACGTGCTCATCCTGGAACATTCTTTGTAAAGATCCTTGAACAAATGTCAGTGGTTAACTTTATGGATTATTTTTTGGGCACAACTGCAGAAGGCTTTGTGACTTCTCATGCTCCTTTCAAGAACAATAAGCACCTTAATATTCTTTCCAACCAACTCAACTGAAGAAAGGAAGAAACAAGTCAGAATCATAAGAGCTAACTCCTTCATCCTGGGTCTGTGCCTGCGGGACAGGGCAAGGGGGTTGGGGTCCATGCCTCCATTTTGTCAGTAATGCCTAATGCAGCTCCCGACATCTCTTGATGAAAGTGAAAGAGGGGAGTGAAAAAAAAGGCTTAAAGCTCAACTTTTCAGAAAACGAAGATCATGGCATCTGGTCCCATCACTTCATGGCAAATAGATGGAGAAACAATGGAAACAGTGTCAGACTTTATTTTGGGGGTCTCCAAAATCACTGCAGATGGTGACTACAGCCATGAAATTAAAAGATGCTTACTCCCTGGAAGAAAACTTATGAACAACCTAGATAGCATATTCAAAAACAGAGGCGTTACTTTTCCAACAAAGGTCTGTCTAGTCAAGGATATGGTTTTTCCGATGGTCATGGATAGATGTGAGAGTTGGACTGTGAAGAAAGCTGAGCACTGAACAATTGGTGCTTTTGAACTGTATTGTTGGAGATGACTCTTGAGAATCCCTTGGAAATGCAAGGAGGTCCAACCAGTCCATCCTAAAGGAGATCAGTCCTGGGTGTTCATTGGAACGACTGATGCTGAAGCTGAAACTCCAATATTTTGGCCACCTCATGTGAAGAGTTGACTCATTGGAAAAGACTCTGATGCTGGGAGGGATTGGGGGCAGGAGGAGAAGGGGACGACAGAGGATGACATTGCTGGATGGCATCACCGACTCGATGGACATGAGTTTGAGTGAATTCTGGGAGTTGGTGATGGACAGGGAGGCCTGATGTTCTGCAATTCATAGGGTCGCAAAGAGTCAGATACGACTGAGTGACTGAACTGAACTGAACTGAATGTTTTTACTTTTTTATATAAATATATTTTATATAGTGTTCATATAAGATATTTAATATATTATATTTCTGCAAAATTTTACCTGGATATACAGTTCTAAGTTGTAACTATTTCTCACAGACTTTAAAGACATTACTTTCTTGGCTAACTTTTAATTTCCAAGAGCCCTCTAGAGTTTTCTGTTCATTTTTCATAGCATAAGATTGTCATTTTAAGAATATCATATCTTCTCTATATGTTGAGTATATCTACTAAAGTTTTTTTTTAAGTTCTTTGCTAAATTACATATCTTTTTCTTACACTGTATCTTTTTATGATTGTTTGATTTTACCTTTGCTTTTTCCTAACATACTGCTTTGGTCATTTTTTTTTTTCTTTCATAGTTAAGAAATATGAAGAAAAGTGTTAGTAGCTGTCTTATGGTATATTCTACATAAGACTTTTACACTCCACTTTTTTGAAGTGGAAAAATCTTCCCTTCTTCCCTCCTAGGTTCTTTGGATGACCAAATAATCAAACTGACATTGACATTAACAGGAGTAAAACTAATTTAACTTTGTTAGGTAGTTAGAATAGGGAAAAGGAGTCCAGAATGGCGGTGGCTAAAAGACAAGGAAGGAAAAAGCCTGCAAAATAGAACAAAGGAAGGTCCCTGAAGGACCTCAGGTAGAACAAACAACATTTCTGGCTGGCCCAATTTACATAGGGCAGGCCCAGGGGCAGGAAAAAGCAAATAAAAAGAGGAGCCAAAGGTCCAGAGGTCTCTGTCCCCCATGCGCCTCTCTGTCTCTTTCTCTCTCTCCTGTGCCTGCATATTCTCTCTTTTTCTCTCTCTTCTCTTCACATATTTTGAGTCAGCATGCCTCCATGCCTCAAGGATGTATTTTCCTTTATTTTCTAAATAAAACTGTTCTGCCCAAGAACTATAACATAGACTGTCTGAGAGCTGTGACACGCTGAAGACTTTAACGTCCGTTGCTTCAAATTTTTGTTGAGACAAGACAGAACAGAGGAGATTACACTTCTCTGACAACTTCATATGTACAGGGGCATACAAAACTATAAAACTATGAGACTGAAAGTCAATCAGCAAATAAGACTTATCCTCTACACTGAACAGAAGAAAAAGAATGGAGTCTAGGGCTTCAAAGGAAAGGATAGCAATTTACAGGAAAAGCAGATATTTGATAATCAGATATTTGCCTTGCCATGCAGATGAATTTTTCAGATAGAAGGCTATCTTTAGTAATAACTTATCTCTGATATAGGCCTCCAATCCAAATTCTTTTAGGCAGTAAGAGATGGGGGACAGACAGAAAGGTTCTTCTGTTGCTGGGTCTTGATTGCCTTCAGTTCAAATTAATCCACTTGTGACACACTTTGGGGTGGCATATACTGCTCACCTTCAATACCTTGGAGCAATTGTTAGTGTGAGAAGAGTATATTTTTTCAGTACAAATTTTACACTAAGAAGAGCTGGCAAATTCTGGATTGCCTAAGATTCTTTTGACACTTGAATAAGAGTTTTTTTGTTTTGTTTTGTTTTTTCTTTGGCAGAGCCAACTTCTACAATGAAAGATTTACCTTTACCCCAAATTTGATGGGGTGGGGAGTGGCTTCAGGGTGGGGGAGAGATTTTGCTTAGGGGTTAAAATACAGGAGATACTGTATTTTGCTTAGGGGTTGGAAATAGGCTGCTTGTATTTTCAGTTGACTCCCTCTATGCTTGTTACACATTCACTAAACTTATATGAAATTCTGTACTATGCAGACATCAGTAAATGGCTCTCTTCCTCTTTGCTTTTGAAAAATTAGTTGCAATATCTTAACTTCTGTGGAAGCCTTCATTGCCTTAATTACTTTTTCATTTATGAGATTCACCTTTTGCTCATTTACTTTTCTATTTATTTTTACAATAATTTGTGGGCTTTATTTTTACTTATTTATTTTTGGATGTGCAGGTTTTTCATTCCTGTGTGTGAGCTTTCTCTAGTTGCAGAGAGTAGGGCCTACCCTCTAGTTGCAGTGTGTGAGATTCTCATTATGGTGGCTTCTCTTATAGTGGAACACAGGCTCGAGGGTTCACAGGCTTCAGTAGTAGCTGCACATGGGCTCAGTAGTTGTGAGTTTGTGGGCTCCAGAGTGCAGACTCAGTAGTTGTGGTGCACAGGCTTAGTTGTCCCACAGCATGTGGAATCTTCCCAGACCAGGATCAAACTGGTGTCCCCTGCATTGCAAGGTGGATTCTTAACCACTGGACCACCAGGGAAGCCCTGCTTTTGTATTTCAAAGAGATTTTCAGTGAGGCATGGGGTAGAGCTTTGGAATGTGCACTGCTTTGGAGTCACTTATTGATTAAAAAATAATACTTCTTAATAGAAAATTTTACTATGAGATTTCACATATTTTCATTCATTCAACATACCATATAAAGTTTGTTTGTAGAAAATTCTATTACTTGTTCTACATGCATGTTTTCTGTTTTTACTATATTTAAGTATGCTTGCAGAAATTCTTATTTTAATGTATCTATATCTAAAATTCCCCTACTGATTATGAGACTCTTAAGCATAGCAATCAGGTTTTACATTTATTTTTATTTTTACTTAGTCATACACAATGTCTCAGATACTGCATTAAATACTGACTTAATGAATAAATTGAATTACAGTAGCAAGAGCTTATTGCTAGCTCTAAAACTATTATTAGGTGGTTCCCTAATGAACATTTCATATTTTGCTCTACATGTAGAGGAGGAAAAAATAGTTTCCCTCCATGTTTTTAGTTGAGAAATCCCTGTAATAAAAGACAGATTAAGATAGGAAAAGAAACAATTGTGGCTTATATTGAGGTAAGGAAAAGGATAGATAAGGGACTAGGAACTCAAAGGAAGGAAAGCAATTCATAGGATAAGAAGAAATGTTTGCAAACATGCAAGTAATTCTCTCAGTTTAAAAAGTCACCTAAAACTAAAATCAGAACTGGCATATCACCCAGCCATTCTACTTCTGGGTATATATTTTAAAAGTTAAAAAAAAAAAAATACTTCAAAAAGATATATGTACCTCAATGTTTATAGCAACATTATTTACAATTGCCAATTTATGGAAAAACCTAAGTATCCAACAACAAATGAATGGAATATTACTCAGCCATTAAAAGAACCAAATTTTGCTATTTGTAGCAACATGGATGAAATTGGAGGGCATTATGCTAAATGAAATGTCAGAGAAAGACAAATATACTGTATATCAATTATATGTGAAATCTAAAAAAAAAAAAAAAAAAAAACATCAACCAGTGAATATAATAAAAAAAAGAAGGAGATGAAGCTAGTAATTTCCAGTAGGGAGAGAGGCAAACATAGGAATGGAGAGTGAGAGGTACAACTGTTGGCTTTAAAATAGGATGGAGGATAGACTGTTGAACATAAGGGATATAGCTAATATTTCATAGTAACTATACAGGAAAGTAACCTTTCTAATAGTATAAAAATAAGATGTTATTGAAAAACTAAAAATCAAATTTATCTCTGGTAACAGCTGTTTTCTTGGTAACACAGCATACCATCTACTCTGTTTTTAAGCTTCTTCTGTGTTTGAAATTTCTCAAAATAATCCTCTCAAAATAATGCTTGTACTGGAGACATATTTTGGAGTGGAATTCTGTTAGCCATTATAAGAATGCAAATAATACATAATTAAATATATGAACATAAATAATAGATTATAACTAGATATTCTATATTGAATTGTCTAGACCAACCTACATAGCATATTCAAAAGCAGAGGCATTACTTTGTCAACAAAGGTCCATCTAGTCAAGGCTATGGTTTTTCCAGTGGTCATGTATGGATGCGAGAGTTGGGCTGTGAAGAAAGCTGACTGCCGAAGAACTGATGCTTTTGAACTGTGGTGTTGGAGAAGACTCTTGAGAGTCCCTTGGACTGCAAGGAGATCCAACCAGTCCATTCTAAAGGAGTGCTGTGTTCTTTGGGTGTTCTTTGGAAGTAATGATGCTAAAGCTGAAACTCCAGTACTTTAGCCACCTCATGCGAAGAGTTGACTCATTGGAAAAGACTGATGCTGGGAGGGATTGGGGACAGGAGGAGAAGGGGACAACAGAGGATGAGATGGATGGATGGCATCACTGACTCGTTGGACACGAGTTTGAGTAAACTCCAGGAGTTGGTGATGGACAGGGAGACCTGGCATGCTGCAATTATGAGGTTGCTGTGAGTTGAACACGACTGAGTGACTGAACTGAACTGAACTAATGCATAGTATGGGGGAGAAAGAAAACTTTTCTCTACCATTTCTAGATTCTTTTGGTAGTCTAAGAATTAAATTGTCATTAGACAGGTTAACAGGAGAAAAAACACATTTTATGATGTACCTACAGGTTCTCCATTAAAATATGAGGCCCAAGAAGAAGTTAGGCAGTTGATGTCTGTAACTATCTTGAGTATTGGCAACTAAGAGAAAAAGATTTTAGGCAGTTATTGGGAGGGATTAAAAGCTCTTTCTGAGCTTCTTGTTTCTTACAATCAAAAAAATAATCTTCAAGCCAAAGAGGTATATTTTGGTATGACAAGTTTGTACCCCTAAAATATCTATATCTATATCCATCCTTATTTCTGTCTTCCCAGGTGGTGCCATGTTAAAGAATACACCTGCCAGTGCAGGAGACAAAGGAGACATGGGTTTGAACCCTGGGTCAGAAAAATCCCCTGAGAAGGAAATGGCAACCCACTCCAGTATTCTTGCCAGTAAAATGCCAAGGACAGACAAGCCTGGAGGGCTACACTCCATAGGGTTGCAGAGTCAGACACAACTGAGCAGCTGAGCACACCCACTCTTATTTGTACTTGCTTTTTCTCAGCTGTTATTTCTACATCTGATTCTGCTTCTTTCTTATATGCAAGGGAGTGTGTATAGTGTTTGTTGTGTTGAATCAGAAGTCAGGAGATCCATGGACTATTTTTATTTCAACAACAATCATGTCTGATGATTTATAATCTTCTAGTCCTCTTCTATCCACAACATATGGGTAAGAAAAAAGATTTTATTCTAAAGATTTACTGAGAATATAGGTTTTAACTAATCTTTTATAGAAGTGTAAGAAGTAAAATCATTTTAGTCCTGATATAAATAAAATTTAATCTCATGCTTGTTGCATTCTGAATATCCTGAAATATTATAAATATTAATTTTCCCTTTTAGGTTTGCTGTTAAAACACATATTATATATATATATATTTCAAAAATATGGTATCTTTTATAAATCTTCATATTTTTATGCTTAATTATTATAACCATAGTATTTGAATATTCATCTTGCCTTGTTGTTGTCAAATCAACCATGTTTAGAGTAATTTGAAATACAAATATGTCTGAGAAAGTTTTTCTTGCCACACAAACTTAAAAAAAAAAATGTTTGAGCCAATGCTTAAAGCAATCCCATAGATCTTTAGATATTCTAGAAGAGATTCGTAAAAGATTTCTAATTCAGATGGGATGAGAAATGATGCTCTGAGAACAATCTTTGTGTTATATTTTAGGTCTTCTGCATTACATTCATCTGCAACCTAGAATAATAAAAGTTTCAGAAAGCAAACTGAGAATTTGCAATAACTTTTCTGTCTAATGTAAAATGGTTACTGAAAATTTAAGAGAATCAGAAAGGACAAGTTATCATTTAAGCTTAAAAATAATACATTGCTGCCTTATATCACTGAAATTAGTTATAGGATGAATATAGATATAAGGAATTATAAATTCTTTATAAATATTTTAATGAGCATAATGCTTGTTTAAATAATAGCAAAAATACTCTGTGATATTTAAATGTTTTGATGTCTTTTTACAAGATCATACAGATTGATAAGTGCCCACTGCCAAGATGAGTGCCCATTGCCATGCTATGATGACACATACAGATTAATTTGTTGAAGAGCTAACAACTGACTTAGTACAAAGGAGGACAAAACAACCAATTTTGAGTCCATTAAGAATGTGTATTCAAGGTCAAACAAAGCTTTGGATACTGAAGTATAAACCAAAGTTGGAGACTCAGGCTTTTAAGAGTCATTAAGAATTTAACAGTGATTAGCCAAAAAGCCTCTGGCAATTTTGTTTGCTACAAAGAACTTTGCTTCAGTGGCTCCATATAAAAAACATTTTAGGAGTGCTGATTGATTTATTTAGGAAGACTTTGGTTTATTTAGGAAAAATGGTAACATAATATCTGTGTCTGGGTTATTGTTTGAATTTATCTGATGATTGTAAGGCCAGTGCAGAGATAAAGAGAGTGACCATGTCAGTCAGGCAAGAAAAGAAAATTTATTAGAGGGAAAATGAGAGGGTGACTAGCCTTTGAGAAGAACCAGCATCCTCCCTTTCTGACAGGGTCTTTCTTATACCGCTGGCTAACTTTTAGCCTGTAGTTGAGTCCTGTGTTCACGTAGCTGGAGGTCTGGAATCTGGTGATCTTGTAGCATTGAGAAGGTAGGCACCAGTGGGAAAACAGAACATCATTTGAGCAATTTGGTCAGCGTCAAGGATTACCGTGATTTTATTCTTTGTTTGCAAGGTCAACACAAAGAGCCATTTTAACAATGAGACCCCCTGTGGGCCCTATCAATGATATTATGGCTTTAAGCAATCAAAAGTGTACAAATAAACACAAAGGATATAATCTAGTAGAAACTATATCTATTATGCAGGCATACTTTAGAGATATTGTAGCTTAGGTTCCAGACCACAGCAATAAAGCAAATATCACAATAAAGTGAGTTACATAATGTTCTTGGTTTCTCAGTGCATATAAGAGTTACCTTTACACTGTACCATAATCCTTCAAGTGTGCAATAGAATTATGTCTATGAAACAATGCATATATTTTAATTTAAAAATACTTGATTGCTAAAAAATGAGAATCATGGCCTGAACCTTCAGTGTGTTGTAATCTTTCTGCTGGCAGTCTTGGCTCGATGTAGATGGCTGCTGGCTGATCAGGGCGGTGATTGTTGAAGGCTGCGGTGGCTCTGGCAATTTCCTAAAATAAGACAGCAGTGACATTTGCCACATCAATTGACTTTTTCACAAACAAATTCTCAGCAGCATGCTGAGAATAGCTCTGATGGCTTTTTATCCACAATAGAGCTTCTTTCAAAATTGAAGTTCATTCTCTCAAAATCTGCCACTGTTTTATCAAATAAATTTATGTAATAGTCTAATTTTTTTTAAATTATTTCACCAGTCTTCAAAGCATCTTCACTAGAAGGAGATTTCATCTCAAGAAACCACTTTATTTGCTTATCCACAAGAAGCACTCCTCATCTGTTAAAGTTTCATTGTGAGATTGTAGTAATGCAGTTACATCTTCAGATTCCACTTATAGTTCTAGTTTTTGGCTATTTCTAGCACAACTGCAGTTACTTCACTCACAAAGATCATGAACCCCTCAAAGTCATCCATTAGAGTTAGAAGCAAATGTTGATATTTTGGCCTCTTTCTGTAAACCATAATGTTCTTAATAGCATCTAGAATTGTAAATCCTTTTCAGAAGGTTTTCAACTTAATTTGCCCAAATCGATCAGAGGAGTCACTATCTATTGCAGCTATACCATTATATAATATATAACTTAAATAATAAAACTTGAAAGTTGAAATTACTCCTTAATCTATGGGATACAGAATGAATGTTGTATTAGCATCAGGAAAATAATATTAATCCCATTTGCACGTCTCTGTCAGAGCTCTTGGGTGACCAGGTGTACTGTCAATGAGTGGTCATATTTTGAAGGTAATCTTTTTTTCTGAGCAGTAGATCTTACCAATGAAAGTGAACATAAAAGTCATTCAGTCATGTCCAACTCTTTGTGACCACATGGACTATACAGTCCATGGAATTCTCCAGGCCAGAATATTGGAGTGGTGGTCTTTCCCTTCTCCAGGGGATCTTCCCAACCCAGGATCAAACCCAGGTCTCCCTCACTGTAGTCGGATTCTTTACCTGCTGAGCCACAAGGAAAGCCCAAGAATACTGGAGTGGATAGCCTATCCCTTCTCCAGCGATCTTTCTGACCCAGGAATCGTACTGGGATCTCCTGCATTGCAGGTGGATTCTTTATAAATGAGCTGTCAAGAAAGCCTGGTCTTACCAAGAGGCCTAAAATATTCAGCAAACCATGCTGTAAACAGATATGCTTTGTCAGTCAGGCTTTGTTATTCTATTTGTAGAGCACAGGTAGAGTAGAAAAAGCATAATTCTTAAGCAGAATTTTCATATCAGTGAATGAAGAGTGGCTTCAACTTATTAAAGTCACTAATTGTGAGTCAGCCTATCATTTGAAGCTTGGAAGCCAGGCACTGACTTCTCTCCAACTAAAGTCCTGGCTGGCATCTCCTTCTAAAAAAAGGTTGTTTCTTCTAGGTTGAAAATCTCTTGTTTGGTGTAGATACCTTCATTAATATCTTAATGGATATCTTTTGGATAATTTGCTGCAGCTTCTGTATCAGCTTTTGCTACTTGACCTATGACTTTTATATTACGGAGTTGGCTTCTTTCCTTCAAACTCAAGAACAAGCCTCTACTAGTTTCAAACTTTTCTTCTCCAGCTTCCTAACCTGTCTCTGCTTTCAAATAATTGAAGATTATTAGAGACTTGGTCTGGATTAGATTTTGTTTTAAGGGAATATTGTGGCTGGTTTGATCTAACCAGGCCAATAAAACTTTCTCTGCATAAGCAATAGGTTGTTTTGCTTTTACACCTTTGTGTGTTCCTTGCAGAAGCACTTTTAAACTCCTTCAAGAACTTGTCTTTTTTATGCACAGCTTAGCTAACTGGCACAGGAAGCCTAGCTTTCAGCCTACCTCAGCTTTCAACATGCCTTCCTCACTAAAAGGATAATTTCTAGGTTTTGATTTAAAGTGAGAGATGGGCAACTCTTCCTTTCACTTGAACAATTAGAGGACATTATAAGATTATTAATTAACTTAATTTCAATATCATTATGTTTCAGTGAATAGGGAGCTCCTAAGAAAGAACAGCCTGTAGGTGGAGTAGTCAGAACACACACAATAGTTATTAAGTTCACTGTTTATATGAGCATGGTTTGCTGAATCAGAAACAGTTATAATAGCAACAACAAGGATCCTTGATTACAGATCACCAAATCAAATATAATAACAATGAAAAATTTTGAAACACTGCAATAATAACCAAAATTTGACAGAAAGAAAAAGCGAACAATCGCTGTTGGAAAAATAGTGCTGATGGACTTGCTTAACACAGGGTCGCCACAGACCTTCAGGTTGTAGAAAACACATCTGCTTAGCACAAGAAAATAAAGCATCACAAAATGAGATATTCCTGTATTGCTTTATCATGTCTCACCACTACATTATAAGTTTGATGTTAAAATGAATTAAAAGTACATATTTAAAATCTATATTTGAAGTAAAGTTAGCCTTTTAGGTACAGAATCAAGTATGAATAAGAATTAGGATAATCATGCCCTTGCTAACCCGACCTTCGGTATGATAATCTATCACTGTGCTAAAGTGACACTAGTGAAATTAATTTAGACCAAACTAGATGGCCCTATTTAAATACTTGGAAATCTTTCCACAATAGAAATGTCAACAGAAACACAACTTACAGTTTTTTCCAAAGTTGGTTGTATTCTGGGAAAAGTTTACTATTACTTAGAAAGGCAGTAGAAACTTTGTGAATTCTAGAGAATTACCATTGAATTATTCTCTGGGGATTATGATTTAAATATAAATAATATTTGTATGCAATAAAAATCTGGGTGTGTCAGATTATGCACATAAATCACTATATTTAAATAATATCTATCAACCAACTTCAGATTAAAATTTTATTTTTACAAAATCATCTACATATCTACTGTTCTTTGGAATTTTAAATTTCCAGTGATTAAACAGACATATGTAATTATATATTGCATAAGTATATAATATAAATATATAACAAGCATGTTATATACAGTATATAACATATGTCACTATATGATATATATAATATGTATTAGAATTTTATATTTTAATTAAAATATGTGAATTTTATTCTTATTAAAGAAAAGCATTACTACATAGTTAGCTATAAAGACAATATTTATTAATGGTTGCTCTTTTTATTCTTTTCTTTTCATTAAACTCCACTATTTAAAAAATCTTATCTTTAAATATCTTAATTTTGCTTTAAATTAGAATATTTTAATAATAGAATATACTAGTTTTTATTAAAAAGTATTAACACAAAATAATATGAACTATGCTGGTCATAGCCATGAGCTTGCAAGTAGATTGAATTATAAGAATAAATATTTCAGGTGAGTTACATATTATTAATGAATAGATTATTTAATCCATTCGAGCAGGACTTCACAGCCCCCAAGCCACTGACCAGTACCAGTCCATGATCTGTTAGGAACCAGGCCAAACAGCAGGATGGAAGAATTGTCTTCCACAAAACCTGGTGCCAAAGAGATTGAGGATTGCTGCCTTAAAGAAAATGAGTATCACCACAAACTTTCCTTTCTTTTATCTCTAATACTTAACATTAACTTTGAGGATGTGAGGCTTTAACAATCAATCAGGTCTAAATTGTAGCTAAAATGGCACTTTATTAATGGAAGTTTATTATGTACTCTATATCACATTCATACTAAAGGAAGGCAGACTATGAAGCATTATCCAAAACAAGCTTTTTTCTCATTACTGATATTTATTCTACTCAGAACTTAATATGGATATGTCCTGTGATCTTTGGTATCTTTCTTTTTAACATTAAAAAAGTTGCATAAGAAATTACTTGACTCCTTGGAGTGGAGTAAGGTCCACTTTTTTTTTTTTTCCCCTTCAGGAGATGGCTACCTAAATGCCTTATATTTGGCATAAATTTAACCAAAAACTTAAGATATTTAGAATAAATACATATATTTAGGTATCTGATACACAATGCACCTCAAACTGAACTAACGCACACTCCCAATTCCTACTATGTCGAGTTTTATCTCAAATTCTCTGAAATATCTAGTTAACAGAATTTTCTAATTTTGTCCAACAGATATAACCTCTCTGTGGACCTGTCAAAGAAAATCAAACATGGATTTGATTTTACAGTGCTAAAAGTAGTTACAGTGGTAAAAATAGACTTACCTCAGGAACTATTGCAATAAAAGAAAAAAAAAAAAAAAAACCTTCAGTATAGAACTGGGCTCAGTTCTAAAAACAAGACAAAGTAGCAGTGTATAGCCAAAGAACAGTTTGGCTAAAATGATGTAACAGAATTCTTGCTGAAAGCAGGCCAGAGTGATTAGATATCACCTGGGAGAACATAGAAGATGAGAAATTTAATTAAATATTGATCAAATATCCAGGTAGGAAATTTTGATTAAAAGAATTTATCAAGATTCTGGCTAAAATCAGGCAATGCAAAGACAAACACAAAGGTCTGAAGGTTGAGACCTAGTTGGAAGAGGATTCAGAAGAGCCTGACTAGAAGTTGGTCAAAGAGAGAATTTTCATCAGAGCCAAAGCAGCTTATTAATTTGGTCTCAATGGTTTTATTGTATGCTATGCTCCCCATCATGGTGAGAGGTTACTGTAGGTCAGTTGTTTTCAATAAGGGACAATTTTGTGCCCCAGTGGACATTTGGTAAAATCTGGATTATTTTTGGTTGTTGCAACTGAGAGAGTGCTACTGGCACCCAGTGGGTAGAAGCCAGTTCAGTTCAGTTCAGTTCAGTCACTCAGTCGTGTCCGACTCTTTGCGACCCCATGAATCACAGCACGCCAGGCCTCCCTGTCCATCACCATCTCCCGGAGTTCACTCAGACTCATGTCCACTGAGTCTGTGCTGCCATCCAGCCAACCCATCCTTGGTTGTCCCCTTCTCCTCCTGCCCCCAATCCCTCCCAGCATCAGAGTCTTTTCCAATGAGTCAACTCTTCGCATGAGGTGGCCAAAGTACTGGAGTTTCAGCTTCAGCATCATTCCCTCCAAAGAAATCCCAGGGCTGATCTCCTTCAGAATGGACTGGTTGGATCTCCCTGCAGTCCAAGGGACTCTCAAGAGTCTTCTCCAACACCACAGTTCAAAAGCATCAATTCTTCAGCACTCAGCCTTCTTCACATTCCAACTCTCACATCCATACATGACCACAGGAAAAACCATAACCTTGACTAGATGGACCTTAGTCGGCAAAGTAATGACCCTGCTTTTGAATATGCTATCTAGATTGGTCATAACTTTTCTTCCAAGGAGTAAGTGTCTTTTTATTTCATGGCTGCAGTCACCATCTGAAGTGATTTTGGAGCCCCCAAAATAAAGTCTGACATTGTTTCCACTGTTTCCCCATCTATTTCCCATGAAGTGATGGGACAGGATGCCAAGATCTTCGTTTTCTGAATGTTGAGCTTTCAGCCAACTTTTCTGCTCTCCTCTTTCACTCTCATCAAGAGGCTTTTTAGCTCCTCTTCACTTTCTGCCATAAGGGTGGTGTCATCTGCATATCTGAGATTATTGATATTTCTCCCGGCAATCTTGATTCCAGCTTGTGTTTCTTCCAGTCCAGCATTTCTCATGATGTACTCTGCATATAAGTTAAATAAGCAGGTTGACAATATACAGCTTTGACGTACACCTTTTTCTATTTGGAACCAGTCTGTTGTTCCATGTCCAGTTCTAACTGTTGCTTCCTGACCTGCATACAGATTTCTCAAGAGGCAGGTTCGGTGGTCTGGTATTCCCATTTCTTTCAGAATTTTCCACAGTTTATTGTGATCCACACAATCAAAGGCTTTGGCATAGTCAACAAAGCAGAAATAGATGTTTTTCTGGAACTCTCTTGTTTTTCCCATGATCCAGCAGATGTTGGCAATTTGATCTCTGGTTCCTCTGCCTTTTCTAAAACCAGCTTGAACATCAGGAAGTTCACGGTTCACATATTGCTGAAGCCTGGTTTGGAGAATTTTGAGCATTACTTTACTAGCATGTGAGATGAGTGCAATTGTGCAGTAGTTTGAGCATTCTTTGGCATTGCCTTTTTTGGGGATTGAAATGAAACCTGACCTTTTCCAGTCCTGTGGCCACTGCTGAGTTTTTCAAATTTGCTGGCATATTGAGTGCAGCACTTTCACAGCATCATCTCTCAGGATTTGAAACAGCTCAACTGGAATTCCATCACCTCCACTAGCTTTGTTCATAGTGATGCTTTCTAAGGCCCACTTGACTTCACATTCCAGGATGTCTGGCTCTAGATTAGTGATCACACCATCATGATTATCTGGGTCATGAAGATCTTTTTTGTACAGTTCTTCTGTGTATTCTTGCCACCTCTTCTTAATATCTTCTGTTTCTGTTAGGTCCATACCATTTCTGTCCTTTATCGAGCCCATCTTTGCATGAAATGTTCCCTTGGTATCTCTAGTTTTCTTGAAGAGATCTCTAGTCTTTCCCATTCTGTTGTTTTCCTCTATTTCTTTGCATTGATCGCTGAAGAAGGCTTTCTTATCTCTCCTTGCTATTCTTTGGAACTCTGCATTCAGATGCCTATATCTTTCCTTTTCTCCTTTGCTTTTTGCCTCTCTCCTTTTCACAGCTATTTGTAAGGCCTCCCCAGACAGCCATTTTGCTTTTTTGCATTTCTTTTCCATGGGGATGATCTTGATCCCTGTCTCCTGTACAATGTCATGAACCTCATTCCATAGTTCATCAGGCACTCTGTCTATCAGATCTAGGCCCTTAAATCTATTTCTCACTTCCACTGTATAATCATAAGGGATTTGATTTAGGTCATACCACAGCCTTGTGTAACTCAATGAAATCAAGCCATGCCTGCGGGGCAACCCAAGATGGGCGAGTCATGGTAGAGAGGTCTAACAGAATGTGGTCCACTGGAGAAGGGAATGGCAAGCCACTTCAGTATTCTTGCCTTGAGGACCCCATGAACAGTATGAAAAGGCAAAATGATAGGATACCAAAAGAGGAACTCCCCAGGTCATTAGGTGCCCAATATGCTACTGGAGATCAGTGGAGAAGTAACTCCAGAAAGAATGAAGGGATGGAGCCAAAACAAAAACAATACCCTGTTGTGCATGTGACTGGTGATAGAAGCAAGATCTGATGCTGTAAAGAGCAATATTGCATAGGAACCTGGAATGTCAGGTCCATGAATCAAGGCAAATTGGAAGTGGTCAAACAAGATATGGCAAGAGTGAACGTCGACATTCTAGGAATCAGTGAACTAAAATGGACTGGAATGGGTGAATTTAACTCAGATGACCATTGTATCTACTACTGTGGGCAGGAATCTCTCAGAAGAAATGGAGTAGCCATCATGGTCAACAAAAGAGTCCAAAATGCAGTACTTGGATGCAATCTAAAAAATGACAGAATGATCTCTTTTGTCTTCAAGGCAAAGCATTCAATATCACAGTTATCCAAGTCTATGTCCCAACCAGTAATGCTGAAGAAGCTGAAGTTGGACGGTTTTATGAAGACCTACAAGACCTTTTAGAACTAACACCCAAAAAAGATGTCCTTTTCATTATAGGGGACTGGAATGCAAAAGCAGGAAGTCAAGAAACAGCTGGAGTAACAGGCAAATTTGGCCTTTGAATGCGGAATGAAGCAGCAGGGCAAGGGCTAATAGAGTTTTGCCAAGAAAACGCACTGGTTATAGCAAACACCCTCTTCCAACAACACAAGAGAAGACTCTACACATGGACATCACCAGATGGTCAACACTAAAATCAGATTAATTATATTCTTTGCAGCCAAAGATGGAGAAGTTGTATACAGTCAACAAAAATAAGACCAGGAGCTGACTGTGGCTCAGAACATGAACTCCTTATTACCAAATTCAGACTTAAATGGAAGAAAGTAGGGTTAGAAGCCAAGGATGCTGTTAAATGTCTCCTGCATTGCAGGCAGATTCTTTACCACTGAGCCACCAGTAAAGCCCTCAATGCACAGAACAGCTCCTCACAATAAAGAATTCTCTATTTCAAAACATCTGAAAAACTTCACAGTAGATCAAGAATTGTGTCCTGTTTTCATGTTCTTAAAACTTCTGTGTATGTTTTGTATGAACACCTTGCAAGTTTTAAACATCCGTGCTTGAGAAAACTGGACTACCCTGATGGCTCAATGGTTAAGAACCCACCTGCCAATGCAGGAGACACAGGAGATGCAGGTTCAATCCCTTGGAGGAGGAAATGGCAACCCACTCCAATATTCTTGCCCAGAAAATCCATGGACAAAGAAGGAGCATGCAGGCACATTTGAGGAAACTACAAGCTCAACAGTCTTCTAAAGATAGCTCATGGCTTCTACATACTATAATGCATTTTACACAGTAAGATTAGTCGTTTACTCACTTTACATAGTAGGTTCTTTTATTATAAAATTATATTTATTTATTATCTTATTATATCACATACTATATGCTATAATGGAAAGACTGAAAATATTGCAGCTTTAACATTTATTTTTCTCTCTTTAACAGTCCAAAGGTAAGAAATCAGTAAATAGGATGGTCCACATTGTTAGTACAGCATTTCTTAAATCTAAGGTAGCTGCTCCAGATCTTTTCACTTCTAGTCAGTTTTACTCCCAAGGGAGAAAACTTGGGTGAAACATGGGCTGACAATCTATTGGACAAATTTAGAGCCAATTGATCACGTTAAAGCTGAGAAATGTTTGTCTCTTGCTGGAAGGCAATATGCAGGGCTAAAACTCATACAGAAGTGATTTTCTTTAAAAAAAAAAAAAAAAAAGGTAGAATGGATACATAGTGTAACAAGCAATTGCCAAATGAATTAAGCTAAAGTTTGAAAAATATAGAAAAAATATAAAATAACTCTTCTTTATTTTCAGAGCATTGACTGATAGTCTTTGTTTCCTATTTAAAAAAAAAAAATTCATTAGTAGTCTATCCAGATATTGTTTACTGTTTCATCACAGGCAATCCTTTACGTAAGTGAAAGTGTTAGTCACTCTGTCGTGTCCGACTTTTTGCAACCCCATGAACTGTAACCTGCCAGGCTCCTCCATCCTTGGGATTTTCCAGGCAAGAATACTGGAGTGGGTTGCCTTTTCCTTCTCCAGGGCATCTTCACAACCCAGGGATTAAACCGAGGTCTCCAGCATTGTAGGCAGACTCCTTACCCTCTGAGCCACCAGGGAAGTCCTATGTTAAGTGAATGCTCTTCCAAAAAAAAATAATAATAATAATAATAATTAAAGGCTCTAGTGACTACAAAGTATTTCACCGTAATGTTATATTATTTTCTGAACTCGTTTTTTTTATAGATATATCAGCTGTTTCTTACAATTCACTGCACATGAATTAATAATGAACATCCTCTTACACAGATATGCATGTACCTCTACGATTATTTCCTAGACTACAATTCTTAGAAGTGGAATCTGTGGGTCAACTATTATGAGCGTTTTATAAAAATCTTAAGGCACATTGCCAAATGCCTTTCAGAATAGTTTTACCAATTTACATTCCACTAACATGAGAAGCTCCACACTTGACTAAATCTTTGCCAGCAATTGTATTACTGCTAAAATAAAAAATTGCAGATTTGACAGGAGAAAATATGTTGCCTTCTTTTCTTTCGAAATTCCCCTTTTAAGCATTATGGCTAATATTTTCATGAATTTATTGATCTTAACTTTTATGCTTCTAAATAATTATTCTTATCTTTCCAGATAATATCTTTCTCTATATATGTGTAAAAATATTACATTTGTTTAAAAAGATTACACTTTTCTTTAACTTGTAAATCAGTAAAACTGAAGACTGAGAACTCATCTCTAAATGAATTGGTGTTTCTATTTCTTTAATATTTTCCTTTTTGCCCCTAATTCCCAAACCCTTCCTGTAAAGGAAGAGACTTAAGTTGACAGTAGTTGCTCCAATTTTATTACTCTCCTATTATGATTTCTCACAGCAGCCTACATCCTCACTTCCCACAAAGAATTACCTAAACTGATCTGCAATAGGGAAACTCTCCGGAGAAGCCTATTGAGTTAAGAGACAGAGAAACTAAATGAATTCAGTTCAAGGATGGATAATGATTGAGTGATGGAACTAAAATTGTGGAACCAAATCAAAGCAAGATCAAAGCAGCATGAATTTGAGAACAAATCACTAAAAACCTGGATATGATCAGACTTTGCTTTCATGAGATGTTAGGTGGATGGGTTTGAATGTAATAAACTGACTTCAAATTTTTCAGAATAGAAAGAAAAACTGATAAGTCATAACTACCAGAAGGTCTATGATATACTTTAAATTATAATTATATATGCTTATTGTTTGGAGAAGGCAGTGGCACCCCACTCCAGCACTCTTGCCTGGAAAATCCCACGGATGGAGGAGCCTGGTAGGCTGCAGTCCATGCGGTCGCTAACAGTCGGACACGACTGCTCGACTTCCCTTTCACTTTTCACTTTCATGCATTGGAGAAGGAAATGGCGACCCACTCCAGCATTCTTGCTTGGAGAATCCCGGGGATGGTGAAGCCTAGTGGGCTGCCGTCTATGGGGTCGCACAGAGTCGGACACGGCTAAAGCGACTTAGCAGCAGCAGCAGATGCTTATTGTTTGTGCTAAATTTTTCTCATTGCTGGTATATAAGATGAACTGATTATATTTTTAAGTTGACGTATAATAATACATTCTGTATGCAACCTACATGTGGCAACAGTCACATGCTCATAATAAAAACAATTCCACAGCTGACAATGAATGCTATATACCACTCAATAGTTATTTCATTCATGCCTATTCATAATTTTTGACTTTTTAAGAAGCAAAGTTTGCTGGAACTCTTGATAATCTACTGACAAAGTGACATTTATGGAAGTATTAATTCATGCAAATTCTGATTTAGTGCAAGAACATTCAGAATTTAAATATTCACGTTTAGGTACATTACTTGCTAAAAGCTAAGAAAATAGTATTTTAAAGGAAGTTAGCATCTCTTGCAGTAAAAGGTCATTTTTATTTAGTGTATTATGAAAATAATAGTACTCATTAAAATATATCCATACTTCGGGTTATTTTCTCTCTTGAAAGAGAGAAACTGACTTTCCAATACCCTTTAATTTGCATTGGTACTTCTGCAGAAAGTCAATATGTCTATGTTGTTTATTGTCTGGATTCTCTATTCTCTTCCTTTGATTTATCTATTCCTTGTGAATGTCTCAACCTGTGTAGCATACCAGTAAGTTCTGAGATCACATCATGTAGTGACTCCAATTTTGTTATTCTTTTCCAAAGTTTTGGAAACTATTCTAAGTCCTTTATATTCCCACATAAAATTTTACATTAGCTTGTGAAACGCTACCCCAAAATAAACCTGACAATTTTGACTGGGGTTGAGTTACTTTTACAGATTACTTTGAAGTGAACTGACATCTTAAGATACTGACTCTGTCACATTTTATAGGAGAAGTAACACAGTTCAATTCAGTTCAGTTCAGTTCAGTCACTCAGTCATGTCCAACTCTTTGCAGCACCATGGACTGTAGCACGCTGGGCTTCCCTGTCCATCACCAACCCTGGAGACTACTCAAATTCATGTCCATCCCATCAGTGTTGCCATCCAACCATCTTTTATTAAATGTATTTCTAAGTGTTTTACAGGTTTTGGTATTATAATTCTTTTTAAATGTCTGTTTTTACTTTTATTTAGAAATATAGTTGATGTAAACTTAATTTTTATAATTCCAAATTTACAGAAAACTTGCAATGATTATATAAGTAATTCTTTATGCAGATTTATCAGTTCTTTACATTTCCATTCCTATGTTTTATGATTTTTTTTTCTAAATTATTTGAGGACAAACTAGAGATAACTTTGCCACTTTACCTTGAAATAATTTAATATGTACTCCTTTGGAACAAAGACATTTTTTATATGACCACAGAGCAATTATCAACATTAGAAATTATATCATAGATACAGTGTTATTATCTAAATTCAGTTCATTCTCATATTTTGTCAATTGTACTGTTATCAGTCCTAATGGCTATTTGTTTTCTTTGTTTAGGATCCTGCATTGCATTTGGTTGCTACTTGTTTTTAGTTTCATTTAACTTGGAATACTATCTATCTCTCTTGAACTTGACACTTTAGCAATACAGACTGCTTTTTAAAAAAATGTCTTTCAGTTTTTTTTTTTCCTGAAAATTTCTTACAATTGAACTCAGGTTATGCATTTTTGGCAGAAATGCTACATAAATAATTTTATATTCTTCTCAGAGTATCATATGAAGAAATACATAATGGCTTGTGTTGTCCCTATACTGGTACATATAAAATTAGACCACTGTTTAAGATGGTGTCTGTCAAGTCTCTTCATTGTTAATATTATTTTTCCTGACAAGTGATATATTTTCTTGAGATGCATTTTAAGACTGTATAAACAGGAGAAATTTTGAGAGCATGTAAATATCTTATTCTTCATCAAATAGTCACTAACTAGTCTTTGGATCCACTAATGATTTCTTAATTCCATTATTTTTTCTACTATTATCAGTTGACATTCTACCTTAAGAAATAGTCCTTTCTTTTCTCCCTATTTGTGTATTATGTATATCCATTGGGCTCATTGATTTTTTTAATCTAGCAGACTATAATTTATTATAATCACTCTTTATTTTCATGTTCAAATGACCCTTCTATGACTAGCAGGAATCCTTCAAGCTAGTTCTCATAATGTTTTGATATGACTCTTCATTCTTTAAGAACTCCTTTGTTTCTTTCTTATACTAAAATTCTTCAACCTCATATCATACATTCCCTGACCCAGCTCTGGAATGAATCTTTTCTCTAAAAGTCCTGTTTTTTCTTAGTGAAAATCAAAAATTGGGTTCTCTTGTGTGCTCATTGCTAATGGCATATGCTTACTTGCTAGTTCTGTGCTGTCAAATAAAATATCCATTATCAATATGTAGCTTTTTTAAAGTAAATATTAAATTTAATTACATACAATTAAAAGTAAGCTTATCAGTCATACTAGATACATTTCAAGTATTTACAACCAAATGTGGCTAGTTACATAACAGACAGCAAAGACATAAAATATTTCCATCATAGGAAATTCTATTGGATATTGCTATGCTAAACCCACTCAGTGGAAAAAGCTTGAAGATAACTATACAACTGTATATAATACACACAATACACATACCATTACATATGTATAACCATAATTTCAGAATTTCTATTAATATTCTAATTTGTCCCTTTCAAAGTTTAAATTCCCATCTTTAATAGTGAAAATCCCATCTCCTTGTGATCCTTGGCTTCTGGTCCCATCATTTCATGGCAAATAGATGGGGAAACAGTGGAAACAGTGACAGACTTTATTTTGGGGGGCTCCAAAATCACTGCAGATGGTGACTGCACTCATGGAATTATAAGACGCTTGCTCCTTGGGAGAAAAGTTACGACCAACCTAGACAGCATATTCAAAAGTAGAGACCTTTGTCAACAAAGGTCTGTCTAGTCAAAGCTATGATTTTCCAGTAGTCATGTATGGATGTGAGAGTTGGACTATAAAGAAAGCTGACCACCAAAGAATTGATGCTTTTGAACTGTGGTGTTGGAGAAGACTCTTGAGAGTCCTTTGGACTGCAAGGAGATCCAACCAGTCCGTCCTAAAGGAGATCAGTCCTGAGTGTTCATTGGAAAGATTGATGTTGAAGCTGAAAATCCAATACTTTGGTCACCTCGTGCAAAGAGCTGACTCACTGGAAAAGACCCTGATGCTGGGAAAGATTGAAGTGGGGAGAAGAAGTGGACAACAGAGGCTGAGATGGTTGGATGGCATCACTGACTCAATGGACATGAGTTTGAGTAAACTCTGGCAGTTGTTGATGGACAGAGAGGCGTGACGAGCTGCAGTCCATGGGGCTGCAAAGAATCAGACACAACTGAGCGATGGAAGTGAACTGAACTGAACTGAACTATGATCCTTGATTCCTTATATTGAAATTTGCACATTTGAGTAATAAAAATTCCTTTTCTAGACATTGTTTGCTTTGGCAGAGACAGCTCAGATTGAGTTTCTGGCTATGTCTACAGTTAATGCGCTTGGGTAGGGAGGCTTTATGGATTTATGGACTACTTGTGGGCAAGGCAACTGTAGTAGTTCTGAGATGAGGGACTGTGCTAGAGGCTGGAAAAAGTTGGACAGGACTGCTGACTTGGTTCCCTACCCAAGTGGGACTATAGGATGAGCCCCATGATTGTCTAACTTCTCTGGACAAGCTTACTAGATGGTTGAGTCTAGGTTCTCTACTCAGTTGAAAATGTGACTATGATTAAGATTCCCTGCCCTGGCAGGGCAGCAGATCCATGCCCAAACTCTGTACAGTTCTTTGTTTGGAGATCCAAAGCAGGCTTGACTGTATACTGAACTTTCTGGTTAGGTGAGGCCACCAGGTTTGCTCTGCTCTATGGGCTGTGCAATCTGTTCAAGTGACACTTAGCACCACTGAACAGGTTACCCAGCTTCCTATGTGCTGCATGGTTAGGTTCCCTGGTTAGACAGACTCAAGGCTGTATTCAGAGATGAGCAGAGATACAAGTTAAATTCCTTACTTGGGCATATCTGAAGAGGCACTTCCAAAACTAGTAAAGCTCTTTGTTTGTTATCTTAACTCAAGTTGATCCACATTCAAATTTCCTTGATCAAACAGTGTCACTGACTTTGCTCTGTGAACTATCAGCTCAGTCTGCCCTCTTTCAGCTTGTCCCCTGCTGGGCCAGTGCAGCTTCCAAGAGTTGATAACAGCCCTGGTGGTCAGATGGGGTAGGAAGACTCTTTCCTGAGTGGGTAGGGCTATGACTCACCTTCCTTGCCTGAATGGAAACGGGAGGGTCCACTCTAGGCTACTCTCAATTCTCCAACTAGCCTGTCTGGTTGGAATAGGCTAGGAGCTACCCTCAAGGAAGGCTATGAATTAATCCCCTTGATTGTGTCTAGCTCAGGGAGCCTCCACTGGTATTGGTTTTGCTCTGAGAGTGAATAACCTGCCTCCTCACTTCTCAAGCACCACTGAGTTGAACCAGGAGTGGTCATCAGCCCTTCTGGTCAGATGAGACCACAAGTCACTCTCCATAGTGGGTGGAGCTATAACTCAATATATCTCCTGACATAGGCCAACCAGCCTCCAGGACTAGAAAAAATTTATCTGAGGATCTAAATTAGGTAGATCTGGACCTGCCACATTTCTGGATGAGAGTGCAGCCTTGACTTGGTTCTGTAGATGAGCAAAGCTTGAGCACTGCGGGTAGGAACTATGTGCTCTTTGTTGTAAGCCTTCTCACTTTCTTCACCACAGTAGGATTTCAACTGACTGGAACCCACAGATTCACCTGCAATTGCTGTGATGTAAGATCAAAGTAGAGGCTCCCACAAAGTAACTCACAATGATGAGAGAATTGTTTTACCTGGTTACTTTTTTCCCACTGGAACCAGAGGCTCTGTGTTGTTTTGCACTCTCAGGGGGAGGGGCAATGTGATCAAGTGTAGTAACTTCTCTAAACCTTCAAACACAGTCTGTTTAGGTCTCTATGATGCAGAGGTGCTTCAGTTTTACCCCTATTTTCAAAAATTCCCTCGTTTGTTGAATACACATTCATTGTTCTACATATTGTGTTGTTCTTGCAAAGTTAAGAATAACTTATGTCACTATTTGGTGACATCATTCTACACTCATTTTTTCCTGTATTCCAGAAATAATGTGGGTTTTCCTAGTAGTTCAGACAGTAAAGCATCTGCCTGCAATGTTGGGGAACTGGCTTTGATTCCTGGGTCAGGAAGTTCCCCTGGAGAAGAAAATGGCAACCCACTCCAGTATTCTTGCCTAGAGAACTCCGTGGATAGAGGAGCCTGATGGACTACAGTCCACGTGGTACTAAAGAGTCAGACACAACTGAGCAACTAACATGGACATAGTGTAGAAAAGAATAGTGGTGTCTGAAGCAAAATTCTGTTTGCTGTTTCCACATGGTGTAAATGCTCTCATTTTGGGGTAGTTGGCAAGAGCAAGAGCCCAACTGAGTTGGTTATAGTGCATACACCTCTGGTTAAACACTCCTCAGATATTTCCTTGGACCCTGACAGTGTTTATCCCTGTGTCGGGAAGATCCCCTGGAGAAGGAAATTGTAACCCACTCCAGTATTCTTGCCTGGAGAATCCCATGGACAGAGAAGCCTGGTAGGGTACAGTCCATGGATCGCAAAGAGTCGAACATGACTGAGCGACTTCACTTTCACTTTGACAATGTTTAGATTGAAAAGCAGGCAGTATTTCTCCATGCTTTTGCTTTATATTTAGCTTTATTTGGGAAAATTTTTTTTTCCTTTTCCCTTTTTAGGTTATTTAAATGGTCTAATTAAATTGACAAACATATTAATAGGAGAGAAATTGAATTATATATGTATAGTATATAATTTAATTTTATATATTTATATAAAGCAAACAAAGTGAAAGTGTTAGTCGCTTAGTTTTGTTGGACTCTTTGCAACCCCATGGACTGTAGCCCTCCAGGCTCCTCCGTCCCTGGAATTCTCGAGGCAAGCACACAGGAGTGGGTAGCCATTCTCTTCTCCAGGTGATCTTCCTGATCCAGGGATTGAACCCTGGTCCCCTTCATTGCAGACAGGCTCTTTATTGTCTGACCTATCATGGAAGCCCATGTATATATGCTGCTGCTGCTGCTAAGTCACTTCAGTCATTTCTGACTCTGTACGACCCCATAGATGGCAGCCCACCAGGCTCCCCCGTCCCTGGGATTCTCTAGCCATGAGATCCCCTTAAAATATTAAACTGAAGGGCAAGACAGGCTGTTGAGTTTTATATTCCATCCTGAGTTTAGGAGAGAGATAGGGGCCTGGGACTAGAAAGGGGAGGAAAATAGTTCAGAAGACAATAAGAAGAGCAATTGTTGTTGTTGTTTTTCAGTGTCTAAGTTGTGTCCAGCTCTTTGTAACCCCAAAGACTGCAGCACACCAGGTTTCCCTGTCCTCTCTCTCTTGGAATTTGCTAAAACTCATATCCATTAACTCAGTGATGCCATCCAATCATCTCATCCTCTGTTGCCTGGTACTCCTTGCTCTCAATCTTTCCCAGAGCAAGTGTTTGGTATTTAGGTGTTTGTCCTTTGAATTAGATGGGCCATTTAGATGAAAATTATATTTGGTGATAGCTGTCTCTCTGAGCCAGGACCCAGTCTAAATTTTTAAGAGAGAGGTAAATGTTTTTCTTTGAATCTGCTGTTTGCCTTCAACTTTATTGTTTGCCTTCAACTTTAAATAACACATAAGCTGAAGTAGCATAGTTTAGCACCATGTAGTCTGATCCCTTTTGGCTGCTTCTCTGGAAGAGTCCAGGAATCCAAGCATAGTAATCAGCTGATAATGTGAAGATTGAATATATTATTCTATTTTTAACTCTTCCTTGAATTCTAATTATTTGTAAGTTTCTGAGTTGTGAAGGATAAAAATATTTGGAATTTTAATGGCAGTTTCTTGTGCTCAAGTCACTATGAGATTTCAGTTTTCCCTAACTGTCCAGTTATTAGACTCTTTTGATTTCTCTTTATCCAAATTCCCTTTCCAATTGTAGACACATTCCTCAACCTATCTACATCTTAAATATGTTTTTCCTCAGATGTTGCTACCCTAACTCTCCACTTAGGGAACTCTTAACACTTTTCTGTAATCCATTTCATTGAGGCTCTCTTACATTCATCAGTCTTCAGTGAAACTGTAGAAAATATGGTTGGATGGTTGTTTCTTTGTTTATTCCAGAGGCAAAGGTCTACCACATTCTTTTGGATGCTAAACATCATTTGGAGTTTATAGTTACCTTTATAATTAAAACTGACAGCTCATTGTTAAACATTACACTACTGTTCAGCATAACCACAAAAATCTTACTTTTCTATTTTCTGTCATCAAGTCACAAGACCTCTAAGTACAAGGATTGTTATGTGCATATATTGAAAACTTCACAAAATTGAAACAAAGGTAATCCAGTTTACATAATGGTTATTTTCTTTGCAGAATTGAATCAATTAAAAAAAAAAAAAACCTAAACTTATTTCATTAGCATCTAGAACACTTTAAGTATTCTCATAAGTAACTACATTTTCTAAGACTATAACTCAACCCTAGTAATTTTGTTTAGTCTCAGTTCAAAAGCACTCCAACAAAATAGCTTCAAAAAAAAATTTTTTTTAAATGCTTGCTTTTTGTGGACACAGATGAAAAATATATTAGGAGTAAACAATCATGTTTTGAACATCTGATTCAGGAATATTGCCATAAATTCATGGATTTAAAAGATCAGTTTAGGTAATGAAGTTTACTATCCTATCTGAAGTCAGGAAGGTTCAAGTATTGAAATCAATTTCACCCACAAGACATAGAAATACTCTCTTGACTAATTTATTGCTCTAAATTATTCATTAATTCAGTTTGAAACTGATAATTTTTACTCAAGAGATCATTTTAAATACAGAACTGAAACAAGTTCATCTACATCTTATTTTTTTAGCTTTACAACTTAAAAATTAGTATTTGTCATGGTACTTTCAATAAACAACAAATATAGTAATTATAGTATAACAAATACTATAATTTACAGTAAAAGTATACAGTATAATTAGCTAGTGATATAGTGCATTAAGTGTCATTAAGCTTCCAGGACATTTCCTAAACTCAATTAAATTGGTTTAGTTAATGAACACTTACCTCTCTCTCATATAGTTTTATTCATAAGTTCTCAGTATTATTAAATATGATATTTAACATACTCCTTGAGTTTATGACTTATTCATGTAACAGTATTCCAGGTATTCATATTTTCACAAATATAGCAATATGAATATGTCTAATAAGAAAACTGGTCATTTTTGCATTGCTCTGCCATCTTCGCCCTCCCTTATAGCCTTATATAAAAAATATAAAATTTTAACCATCTGGTACATACAATTCCATGTATGTACACAGACTCACCTATTTATCCTAGCTCAAATATAACATTTAAGTTTTTTGTGTGTAGTTAGCTTCATGACTTATTATCGGTTAAACATACTCTCACAAATCTGCAACTTGTAACTTTTATTTAAATATATACATTGAACATGTCTAAATAATGTCTGCATGGATCTACTCATTTCTTTTATATTTCTAATTGGTATGCATATATATTACACATTGTTCATACTCAGTGCTGTCATGTTTGAACTTTGCGATCCCATGGACTGTAGCCTGCTAGATTCCTCTGTCCATGGAATTTCCCGGACCAACAATACTAGAATTGGTTGAATTTCCTCCTCCAGGGGATCTTCCAATCCAGGGATCGAAGCTGTATCCTCTGTGTTTCTTGTATTGGCAGGTGGATTCTTTTCCACTGAACTACCTGAGAAGCCCCATATTACACATAAATGATACAGATTAATATGTTCACTTAATCGTAAACAACCATAGAAAACATTCCCTAGAAAATTACGTGTATGCACACTAATATACAAAATTTGTCTCGGTGTTCAAAAATTATCTTGGTGTTTCCATTATATATTTTACATTATAGTCTTAAGATGATAGCTGAAGCTCCAGGCATAATATTGAAATTCTAAAACAAAGAACAGAAAGGCAAGGTACCAGCAAATCGGTTCCTTTAATCAGGATGGGGAATAAAGGAATAAATGCTGCATATTTCTAATTTCCTCCATGCAAAACTGTATCAGATGGTGGTCTACACATGCAAAGAAGGGAGACAAAGAGAACTCTTCCATTCTCCAGTCTTTCTTGTAAAGAAAGCAAGGGACCAGGATAAGCATATTTGTTTGGTTAACCAAAGAAACTCATACTTGGAAAATGTGAATAGCTCTTGCTTATTAGTATTTTCTAGCATCTGTCTCAATTTTTATTTATGATGATGGTGTCAATGACTTTGCTGAGTGTTTCTTTTAGGTCACCATGTGCTAAGAACAACTTACATGTCATGTAAACTGTACTTGATCTTAATAACAAGATATTGGCATCCCCATTTTGGAGATGAGGCATACAAGGCCAAGACTTGTTAAATTCTTCACTTAATAGAGAGAAAATGAAAACAACTGTGATTTAATTACCAATCACCCTTAAAATTTTCAAAGACTAGTGTATAGAGATGGTGACTGCAGCCATGAAATTAAAAGATGCTTGCTGCTTGGAAGAAAAGCTATGACAAAACTAGAGAGCATATTAAAAAGCAGAGACATCACTTTTGTAGCAAAGGTCTGTCTAGTCAAAGCTATGGTTTTCCATATATGTATGTGAGATTTTCTATGTATGTATATGAAAGTTGGACCATAAAGAAGGGTGAAAGCCGAAGAATTGGTAATTTAAAACTGTGGTGCTGGAGAAGACTCTTGAGAGTCCCTTGGACCACAAGGAGATCGAACCAGTCAATCCTAAAGAAAATCAATCCTGAATATTCATTGGAAGAACTGATGCTGAAGCTCCAATACTTTGGCCACCTGGTAAGAAGAGCCAACTCAGTGGAAAAGACCCTGATGCTGGAAAGACAGAAGGCAGGAGGAGGAGGAGGAAACAGTGGATGAGATGGTTGAATGGCGTCATAGACTCAAAGGACGTGAGATTGCACAAACTCTCGGAGACAGTGAAGGACAGGGAAGCCTGGCATGTTGCAGTCTATGAGGTCACAAAGAGTGGGACACAACTGAGTGACTGAACAAGAATATAGTGTACTGCTTTTATAGTAGTAATTCAATAAAGTTTTTTTTTTTAAAGAAACATAATATTTATAACCCAGACATGTTAAATACATCACCCAATTCATAGAAACTTTAAGTGAGCATCTTGTGATTCATTTCCCAGTTGATCTGACTGAAAAGACTAGGTATATGGAGTACATATAGTCAAACATATTACAGTATCTTTGACTTCATGCAATAGACAATACAATTAATCATTGATTCATTACAATTTAATCAGCAAAATTGTCAGATATTGAGATATATTTGTTGTAATAATTTTAACAGAATGTGTGAATGCTGATGCAAAAAGTTGTTAAGCCATTGTTCTTCAATATTAAAGGAAAAGCTAAGTCCAGTGTTGGATTTATTTTAATTTCTAAACATAAGTTTACTTTAGTGATAATAGATATTACCATCAATGGCAACAATTTACGCCTCAGTTATGAGATCAAAAACAGAATGTCAATTAGAGTTTAGTTAAATAAAGGTTTTCAAATGCTTCCATCACTTCTATTTGTAATATTAATCACAGAGATAAGATTAAAGTATTGAAGCCTTAGTCACTCAGTCATGTCTGCCTCTTTGTTAACTCATGGACTGTAGCTTGCCAAGCTCCTCATCCAGGAGATTTTCCAGGCAAGATTACTGTAGTTGGTAGCTGTTCCCTTCTCCAGAGGATCTTCCCAATCCAGTGATCCAGCTCAGGTCTCCTGCATTGTAGACAGATGCTTTACCATCTGAGCCACCAGGGAAGCTTATGATAACATTTAGAGTACTCAATATTATTATTAGTAGTAATAACATTACTACTAATGTTTCTTTTGTTTGCTTTGATAATGATTCTAGTTTAAAATATATACAACAGGGAATTCCAATTTTAAATTTTAGCTCTTTCAAAATACATCATCTCTTCTCGTTATTGGAAGGATGCTGAATTTGAGAGCCATCTATTTGCATTGATTATCCTCCCCAGAGACTCTCTAATGTGCAACATAAGTGAATTTAGTTTACTCACACTGTGTAATCAAAACCCTATGGTGATACGAGCTCTTGTTGTTACACTCTTGTGGCAGTATACATGAACATTTCTCAAAGAAAATGTACCATCTCATATTCTTCTTTGAGATGATTCTCATATTGGTAAACTATTTTTGTTGGAGTTACTGCATTCTCATAAAAGGTATTTTGCTTGTGCAGTATAGGAACAATAAATGGTAAAATGTGTTAAAATTAATTTTCTTAAAGAAATTAACTTTCAAAGGTAATTCTCCAAGATTAAAAAATTATTTTAAGAAAGCAATGATAATTTGCTTTTACACTGATGGTGTATTAAACCTAATTGGGTAGAGAAACAGAAAACAAACAACCTGAGTGTCTACACTTTTCACATCTATAGCATGATTGGCAAACTTTCTATGTTGGTAGCAAGATAGAAGATATTTTTGTCCATGTTGGTTCTGTGGTCTCTGCCTTAATTAGTCAACTATGCCTTTGTAGTACAAAAGCAGCCACTGACAGTGGGTGAAATTGAGTTGTAATAAAACTTACTTAAAAAAAAAAAAAAAAAAAGCTAAAGCACATAAACTCTGAGCTGGCTTTGGCCCAGGGCCATAGTTTGCCAGTCTCTAATGTAGATGGTCTGCTTCACTTTCCATCCATAGGAAAGTACTGGTTACATAGCAACTTGGACCAGAACACTGGGTAACTATGTACCCTGCCATGAATCAATGTTTATTGATTCATTTAAGGCACATAGGCTCTGTCTTAAATGACTCAACTCATCTCTATGCCTGTTTTTCTTTACTATTTTTTTCAAATCTCCTTTTCAGAGGGAAATTTTCATAGAAAGAGAATGAAGTACAATGGGAGTTGGAATGACTTTCTTCCTCCAGATTGTTACATATCAATCTGGGTGTGGAAGCAAGCATATCCTTTTCCAAGCTGTTTCACACTGTTCTGAACATGTCTGAAAGGGTCTTTGAAAAGTGAAAGTGTTAGTTGTGTCCAACTCTTTGCAACCTTATAGACTGTAGCCTGCCAGGCACCATTGTCTATGGAATTTTTCAGGCAAGAATACTGGAGTAGGTTGCTATTTCCTTCTGTAGAAATCTTCCTGATCCAGGCATCGTACCCATGTCTCCTACTTGGCAGGGGAATTCTTTACCATTGAGTCATCTGGGAAGTCCATTTAGAATATTTACTTAAAACTAGTACCCTTTTTTTTCCTTCAAGTAATTTCAACCTTTGACATGGTTTCAGAATAATATTCTCCATTGTATTTTTAGATTTCAACTGTATCAAGAAATAACATGTATGAATACTTATAATTTAAAATCAAGGACTACAAACAGTAAAGAATTTTTGACATCCATCTTTTCCATGTTCTTATATTTATTTAAGGAAAAAAACAAAACTAAATGAATTATTTCCATGAAGGCAGCAAAGAGTTAAAAATTATAGCCGAATATGTTGCCTATAAGCCAGTAATGTTTCCAGATTTGCCAATTTAGTGATAATTTTTGCTATTTTAAAAATACAGTTCCTCTCACATAAATATTTAAAATATCATGCATTAATACAGGAAAGAAAATGTGTCTTAAAATGCAGTTCAGTTTCAATTTATATTAGCAAAGGGTATTGTGTTTCTTATCCAATATTCAGGCAATTTGCTAAATTTTATCTGATTGTTCTCAAGACTAATATGGTTTTGAGTTGTTGGTGATAATAGAGGTTAACTATGTATGACCCCTTGCTTCTAAGCCTTAATTTCTCATTTCAAAATCACTTCCTCTGAGGTTTCCATTTTAAAGGAGTGAGGAAATTTATTATCACAGAACAGACATTTTCAATGTCCTTAATCCTCCGTATGACACATAACTTTGTTGATCCTGTAGGATTTTTTCAGAGAAATCACTTTAAAAAAAAAAAATGAGGAGTCAGACACAGTTAAAATTTCAGTGTGTCAGAAGTCCTCCTCAAGGCTTGAAGGATGCATGCAATTATGCTAATGGAACATTAAGTTTCTGTTCCTAAGAAAAAGTTTGAGAGATATCTCAAGCTGGAATAAGATGACCTCTCCAGAATAAAAACAGGATTATTTTTTATCATATTTCCCAAAGTAATTAGTAAGGTTGGCAAATCTCATGTATTTGATTTAAACCAAATTATACAGTGAATTTTACTCCAATAAATCTTCATATATTCTTCAACAGAATGGAATATATTGCTTGTATGCTCCAGTGTGTAATATAAAGGAGAGCACCATGTGGTGCCTTGCTAGAAATAGTCTCCAGTGAGCTCCAAAAATAGTCAACAGAATGGGCAGAGTTTATTTATTGCAATAGCAAGCATTTAGGGATTTTCCCTTCTAGCCGGAAGGTAGCATTTAGAGGATTTGAAATCTATCTAAGTGCCTCATTTTATTGTCTTCTTTATAAAACATTGTCAGTTTATTATGGTAACAGTGGTCAAGGTTTTTTATTTGTTTTCAAATAAGAATTAAGAATAAAGTCACTATGTAAATCACTGATTGATGGTGGAAAATGTACAAAATACAGACATCTTTTCATTCTCAATTCACCAGACTGTCTTACCAGCTTACAAACAAATAATTAGAGAAAGGAGTTGAGGAGGTTTAGAAAGATTATCTATGATTCAGTTTCAAGTCAATAATTCAATCCTATGATTATCTATGAATCCATTTCAAATTTATTCTATCAATAGATATTCTATCTACATATAATTTCTATCAACTATGTTGTCAATATTCCATGTGCAAGAAAAACTGAAAGTTACCAGGGTAGGCAATGAGTGTGGAAGGGTTATATACACACACACACACACACACACACACACACACACACACACACATATATATGCATGCTCATTCATGTCCGACTCTCTGTGCCTCCACAGACTGTAGGCTCCACGAGGCTCTTCTGTTCATGGAATTTTCCAGGCAAGAATATTAGAGTGGGTTGCCATTTACTCCTCCAGGGGATCTTCCCAACCCAGGTACTGAACTTGTGTCTCCTGTGTCTCCTGCATTAGCAGGTGAATTCTTTTCCACTGAGTCACCTGGGAAGCCCAATATATATACAGCTCCAGGAAAACGCTTCAGGCACTTCCCTTACAATCTTTCCATGTTTTCTTCTATTGTCTTCTGTAAATAACCACTGCAAATAAATTCAGTTTATCCAGTAATATTCAACTTTATAAATATTCAGTAAAGGCCTTTGAGGGTTTGATTTGTTAATGAATTACATTATCACAATCACTGCTGCACTAAACATTATTAAATATATTATCACTCACTCTTTCACCAATTGGTTTAAGGTGGAATGTAGAAGAAAGAGAAGGGGGAAAGGAGGCATTGAAATGTAAATGTGAAGAGACAAGACATAATTTCTTTATACCTAAAAATGTGTAAGTAAGTAAGTATGTAAAGTCACTCAGTCGTGTCCGACTCTTTGTGGCCCCATGGACTGCAGCCCACCAGGCTCCTGTATTCACTTCAAATTGCTATTATTTTAGATATCATTTATAAAGAAGACAATGAAAACATGGGATAAAGTATGTGAGAAATTGGGAAGCTGTGTTTTGCTTTAAGCAGATAATATTATTGATTTATGTAAAGTGGTTGTAAGTCACCTAAATAAGGAAGTTTGTAATATGTACCTGACCTGTTAACATCTTCTCTAATCAACTGATCTCTATCATTCCAAAAATAGTTGTGAGTTGTTTAGAGATAACAGAATAAGAAGTCCTTAACAAAAGCAAGAATTCACATAGTGGAGCTGAAAATTTCCTAAAAGTAAATTGCTTTTAGAGATTTCTCAATAAGTTATATCTTTAACATTTTTATTATAGAAATCATTATAGTAACAAACTTAACAATGTTAGTTTTAACTGTAAAATGAAAATATTGTGTTACAGATATTTTTAAATAATTAAACAAAACAGTACGTACATCAGCACATGTTAAGCACTCAACAAATACTACAGTTATTTTTTGTTACACAGTTCAAAGTGCTGTTAGGGTTCCAATTAGTTAACAAAAGTTTAAGAATTATGAAAAAGGAGAATCAGGGAGGAATCTTCAGGGAGAAGTTGTCCTAGGAAAAGTATACTAATAGAGGTGACTATGACAATTTTAATAGGTGTGTATGTTAGAATAATATTTTTAAAACTCCTCACAATATGCAAATTAAATTGGCATTTCAGAATTTCATTTTAAACATATGTCAGTCACTTATATAATAAGAAATTGATAACTATGGAACTTAATACTCAAATATTATAGCTATGCATAATTGAGTACATTCTTTATATTCTCTATAACATATGAGGAACAATAATTGTGTCAGTTACTGTTCAAGTCAAGGCACATTTCTTCCCCATTATTCAGGGGTTTGTTTTGAGAGCAATCCATTTCCCCCATGATATGTTTGACTGCCGAAATTACCAGACACAAGGAAAAAGTAGAGTAGGTAGTGGCAGGTTTAATGCTATGTAACCAAATGTTCTTTCTTTTAATTAATTTTTAATCTTGGGAGACGTGACTGGAGAAGAGGTGCCAGTTCTAACCCAATAACTGTTTGGAGACCACCTGTTACTTTTCTAATAGCAGTAACAATAATAATAATTTTTATAAAACAGTTACCATCTATTACTGCTTGCAGTGCTAATCTCTTCTGCATACAATGTTTCATTTAATCCTCACAGTATGTTGAGTTAGATGTGATCATCACTACTTTACTAATGAGGATCCTCAGGCTTATAAAAATTAAGCATCTCACCCAGTGTCCCATAGCGGGTAACTGGTAGAGTTAGAAATAAAATTCAAGTTGTCTGTCAATAAAACCTGTGTTCTTTCAATGGTGTTATGCTACAATGGCTGCAAAATACTTTGAGTTGTGCAGAATAGGAAATGATGCCACTTCTTTTCATCTCTAATAGTAAGAGGAAAACCAAAGATGTTTATTAAAACAAGCACAAGCTAGTGTAGGAAGTTCGTTATTATTCTCTTCTACTTTATTTCACTGGAAGCTTTCAGATTTGTGTTAAGAATAAAAGGATCAATATCTTTCATTCTCATAGCTCGTGTTCATGTGATTAAAATGTAAACTATTAGAGCAAAAAATATAAGCATCAAACTTGTAACACATTATAAAAATACATGTTAAAAGAGAACACATTCCAAATCTAACTAAAATTTTAAAGTAAAACAAGGAAATAAGCAAACAAAAAAATAAATTTAGCTACTGATCCATAGTATGCTTTGCTCATCCAATAAATAATTCTGATTGGTTGTAAAATCTCTTACAAACTAGTTTGCTTTTATGCTCTTGAAAATGAAGCAGTAAGGACTGAAATTACAGAAAGAAAAATTTTTAACTTAAAAAATCAAAGTTAAATTTTATAATGTCATTAATTAATGATAATAGCTATGATATAATCAATTTTTATCTGCTATCAGTTTCTTCTAAAATATTTTTAATATCCACCATGCTAATTATTTTAAACCAAAAATATTCAACACATTTACAAACTTTCATTAGTGGTGCTTACAGTACTATGCACTTCCCTGGTGGCTCAGATGGTAAAGAATCTGCCTGCAATGTGAGAGACCTGCGTTCGACTCCTGCATTGGGAAGATCCTCTGGAGAAGGGAACGGCTGCCCACTTTATTATTCTGGCCTGGAGAATTCTATGGACTATATAGTCCATGGGGTAGCAAAGAGTTGGACATATAACTCAAGTTACTTTCATTTTATTTTATTTATGAATTCCATTTTTGGGGTAATAAACCTCAACAGAAATGTAATATAATTTCTTTGAACCAAAATGTCAGAGTTTGATTATACATATCACAGATTATGCACATTTGTGTACATTAGAATACTTATGTAATTTTATGAAAAAAGGAAAAGTTAGGGTAATATAAATTAAGATATATTTTATACTTGGAGTTGGACATTTCATTTCAGACACTATAGGTATAAATTTTACTATGATCAGGGTCCTAATTTTAACCTAACCTGTGGCTCCCCTTGGAACTCTTAATGCCTGGTAAGTCAGGATGAAGGCAATTCTTATGAAGTATTAGTCTCTTTTTAAATTATATACTTATAAAAAATAACTAAATATTGTTAATTGGGAATAAAAGAATAATTATTTCATAAACTTCTCAATAAACATTTCTGTATGTTTGTATGACTAAAAAACGATGATAAATCTGTGTATTATTTTTTTAATTTATCAACATTTAGGAGATAATTAGTAAATATATACCATAAAAGACAAATTTATATTACCTATATAGCTACTCACTTCCAATAGTCAGAGGGTGGGGAATTCTCAGCATAAAATGATGCTTTACCATTTGGATGTGAATTATAATTTCTCTGGAGAGAGAGTGGAAGTAATGTGTCAATAATAATAGGTGCAACAAAATTCCTGAAAGTGAATACCTGTGGGAAAAGACATATGTGATATTGACTTATAATAAGAAATATGTATTTGGCCTTCATCCTGATTTCTGTCACAGAGCTCCTGAAGCTCTTTGAATTTCCTAAGAGATGACAACAGTAAAGATGTCTCTTGTTATGTTAATGAGGAGACTTTTGTACCCTACCTAGGGATGGGGGGTTGCTAACAGGAGAATCAACCACTTGATTAGGAAAATTTAGTCCCATTCTCCTCACCCCAAATTACAGGAGAGGAGCTGAAATGTGGATTAATGGCTAAAAGCCAATGATTTAATCAATCCTGTTTATGTAATGGGAGCTTTCCAGGTGGTTCATTGGTAAAGAATTTGCCTGCCAATGCAGGAAATGCAAGAGATGCAGGTTCCGTTCCTGGAGCAGATAATGGCAACCCACTTCAGTATTCTCATGAACAGAGGAGCCTGGCAGACTAGAATTCACAGTTTTGCAGAAGTAGACATGACTTAGCGACTGAGCACACACACCCATAGGTAATCAAAACATCAATGAGGATGTATCTCTGAAAAAACCCACACAGAGGAAAGGCCTTTAAGACAAAAGCTTCTGAATGTTTTCAATCATATACTTTTGTCAGTTTACCATGGACCAGATGTATGGGGTTAAGATTAATGATCATCAGTGTTTTTTCCCTCAAGCATATGGAAGAGAGTTTAATTACTGCCCCTACCTGGATCTGAATGCTGATAATTTATCAGACTAAAATGGCTGTCTGGGGAGGCCTTACAAACAGCTGTGAAAAGAAGAGAAGCAAAAAACAAAGGAGAAAAGGAAAGATATAAGCATCTGAATACAGAGTTCCAAAGAATAGCAAGAAGAGATAAGAAAGCCTTCTTCAATGATCAATGCAAAGAAATAGAGGAAAAGAACAGAATGGGAAAGACTAGAGAACTTTTCAAGAAAATTAGAAATACCAAGGGAATATTTCATGCAAAGATGGGCTCGAGAAAGGACAGAAATGGTCTGGGCCTAACAGAAGCAGAAGATATTAAGAAGAGGTTGCAACAATACACAGAAGAACTGTACAAAAAAGATCTTCACGACCCAGATAATCATGATGGTGTGATCACTCACCTAGAGCCAGACATCCTGGAATGTGAAGTCAAGTAGGCCTTAGAAAGCATCACTATGAACAAAGCTAGTGGAGGTGATGGAATTCCAGTTGAGCTGTTTCAAATCCTGAAAGATGATGCTGTGAAAGTGCTGCACTCAGTATGCCAGCAAACTTGGAAAACTCAGCAGTGGCCACAGGACTGGAAAAGGTCAGTTTTCATTTCAATTCCAAAGAAAGGCAATGCCAAAAAATGCTCAACCTACCACACTATTGCACTCATCTCACATGCTAGTAAAGTAATGCTCAAAATTCTCCAAGCCAGGCTTCAGCAATACATGAACCGTGAACTTCCTGATGTTCAAGCTGGTTTTAGAAAAGGCACAGGAACCAGGAATTAAATTGCCAACATCTGCTGGATCATGGAAAAAGCAAGAGAATTCCAGAAAAACATCTATTTCTGCTTTATTGACTATGCCAAAGCCTTTGACTGTGTGGATCACAATAAACTGTAGAAAATTCTGAAAGAGGTAGGACTACCAGACCACCTGACCTGCCTCTTGAGGAATCTGTATGCAGGTCAGGAAGCAACAGTTAGAACTGGACATGGAACAACAGACTGGTTCCAAAGAGGAAAAGGAGTACGACAAGGCTGTGTATTGTCACCCTGCTTATTTAACTTCTACGCAGAGTACATCATGAGGAACGCTGGACTGGAAGAAACACAAGCTGGAATCAAGATTGCTGGGAGAAATATCAAAAATCTCAGATATGCAGATGACACCACCCTTATGGCAGAAAGTGAAGAGGAGCTAAAAAGCCTCTTGATGAAAGTGAAAGAGGAGAGTGAAAAAGTTGGCTTAAAGCTCAACATTCAGAAAACGAAGATCATTGCATCTGGTCCCATCACTTCATGGGAAATAGATGGGGAAACAGTGGAAACAGGGTCAGACTTTATTTTTTTTGGCTCCAAAATCACTGCAGATGGTGACTGCAGCCATGAAATTAAAAGACGCTTACTCCTTGCAAGAAAAGTTATGACCAACCTGGATAGTATATTCAAAAGCAGAGACATTATTTTGCTGACTAAGGTCCGTCTAGTCAAGGTTATGATTTTTCCTATGGTCATGTATGGATGTGAGAGTTGGACTGTGAAGAAAGCTGAGCACCAAAGAATTGATGCTTTTGAATTGCAGTGTTGAGAAGACTCTTGAGAGTCCCTTGAACTGCAAGGAGATCCAACCATTCAATTCTGAAGGAGATCAGCCCTGGGATTTCTTTCGAAGGAATGATGCTAAAGCTGAAACTCCAGTACTTTGGCCACCTCATGTGAAGAGTTGACTCATTGGAAAAGACTCTGATGCTGGGAGGGATTGGGGGCAGGAGGAGAAGAGGACGACTGAGGATGAGATGGCTGGATGGCATCACTGACTCGATGGAAGTGAGTCCGTGTGAACTCCGGGAGTTGGTGATGGACACGGAGGCCTGGCATGCTGCGATTCATGGGGTCGCAAAGAGTCGGACACGACTGAGTGACTGAACTGAACTGAACTGTATGATACATTTCAGGTATTTAGGACAATGGAGCAGGATGTTTACTGAAAACAAGATCAAGATCTCAGAGTTCTAAACTAACTGCCCAGTGATTTCCACCTCACTACCATATTCCTTTCAATATTCTTTTCAATAGCTATGAGTTTTTGGAGGTATTTTGGAAATTTATAAACTTGAAGAGTAATGTAAGTGATGAAGACTTCTAGAGCTAAGCGATTTTTCCTAATCTATTTTCCAGATATATTACAAAAAATGGCAAAATTAGAAAATCTTAAAGAATGATGTTTTGTTGTTACTGTTGCTTAGTCACTAAATCATATCAGACTTTGCAACCCCATGGACTATAGCCTGCCCAGTTCCTCCTTTTCCCATGGGATTTCCCAGGCAAGAATTCTGGAGTGAGTTGCCATTTCCTTCTCCAGGGGACCTCCCAAAGAAAAATGTGCACCGTTGTATATTTACCCATAACCTGAGGATAGTTGTTCATATTTTGGGAATTCCCTGGTAGTCCAGTGGGCTTCTGAGGTAGCACTAGTGGTAGGGAACCTGTCTGCCAATGTAGGAGACCTAAGAGATGCTAGTTTGATCCCTAGATGAGGAAGATCCTCTGGAGGATCCTCTGGCAACCCACTCTAGTATTCTTGCCTGCAGAATCCCATGAACAGAGAAGCCAGCTGGGCTCCAGTCCATAGAGTTGCAAAGAGTCAAACACAATTGAAGGGACTCAGCATGCACAGCACAATGCATAGTGTTCCAGTGAATAAACCTGGCTAACATTTGGTTTCCTAAAGAAAACTTTGAGCATATATTTTAATGAAACCTTTGAGTATCCGTTTTCTAAATTTGTAAGTAATAGATTACAGGGAAATTTATTAAAGAAATATTTACCAAAAATATACCAATGGGAGCACAATTCTAAGAATTTGGTATAGTTGGCTTCATCATTACCATTCATATAAAACAAAAATAGCTTAATTCTATGGTCTGTAGTGGCCTGCTATGTTTATCAACAATTAGAATTCAATATTTTTGATAAATATTTTCTGTATTTATAATGTTTGCTGTACTATGAGTAAATGTTTCTTACTGCACCTACTAAAAGTAAAAAAAAAATAGCACTTAAAATAGAACTCCTAGAAATTTATCTGTTAGAAGAGGTAACATTTCTGACTAGAAACATGTAATTGGCAAGTTAATTAAAGATTGATGCAATCTGAGAAACAGCAGAGAAAGTAATAACAAATGAATCCAAACATAATATTAAATCAGATGTTTAAAATTCTATGACCAAATACCTTCTGGACTTCACTTACTAGTTTTTGAAAATTTGCCAAATGTTTATGTTTTGCTTAGTAAGGGAAAACTGATAAAATACTGTGCTTTTACCTAAATATAATATATTAATTTATTTTGTGCAATATGTTTTCATCATTTTTGTATCTAGTTTGTAACACTTTTATTTTTCTCTATATAGAATTTGTTGGCAATACGATTAATTCATGGTCAAGTTCATAATCCAATTAATTTATGAATGTGTGAGGGCTTCATACTCAATGAGGTATTATTAGGTTGGTGCAAAAGTAATTGCTGTTTTTGCATTGTTGGAATTTGCCGTTTGTTATTGGAATACATTCCAAATAAATGTTGTTATGCTATAGATAATTTTAATGCACATTTTTGCTTTATGTTTTTTTGCTAGTGACTTATTACTTGTTATTAATTTTATATTTATTTTATTCTATGGAAATGATGTTAGACAAAAAGCAAATCTGAGCAATTTTCTTGAGTTCAAAATAGGTTGTAAAGCAGCAGAGACAACTTGCAACATCAGCAATATATTTGGTCCAGGAACTCCCAGAGAACATACACTGCAGTGGTGGTTCAAGAAGTTTTGCAAAGGAGACAAGAGCCTTGAAGATGATGAGTGTGGTGGCCAGCCACTGGAAATTAACAATGACCAGTTGAGAGCCATTGTCAAAGCTGATCCTCTTACAATTACAAAAGAAGTTGCTGAAGAACTAAATGTCAACCATTCTACAGTCATTTGACATTTGAAGCATTGGAAAGGTGAAAAAGCTTAGTAAGTAGGTGCCTCATGAGCTGACTGCAAATCAAAAAAATTGTTCTGAAGTGTCATCTTCTCTTATTAACAAGAGCAACTATTTCTCAATCAAATTGTGACATTCTATGAAAAGTGGATTTTATATGACAACCGGTGATAATTAGCTCATTGGTTGGACTGAAAAGAAACTCCAAAGCACTTTCCCAAAGTGAAACTTGCACCAAAAAATCATGGTCACTGCTTGGTGGTCTGCTGCTGGTCTGATCCACTACTGCTTTCATAATCCTGGTGAAACCATTACATATGAGGAGTATGGTCAAGAAACTTATGAGATGTACTGAAAAGTGCAACATCTGCAGCGAGCATTGGTCAATAGAATGGGCCAAATTCTTTCCCATGACAATGAGTGACCACATGCAAAACAACTAACGTTTCAAAAGTTGAATGAATTCGGTCATGAAGTATGGCCTCATCCACCCTGTTCACCTGACCTCTCGCAAACTAACTACCACTTCAACCATCTCAATAACTTTTTGCAGAGAAAATGCTTCCACAATCAGCAGGATGCAAAAAATGCTCTCCAGTTGTGAATAATAGATTTTTATGCTCCAGGAATAAGCAAACTTATTTCTCATTGGTAAAAATGTGCTGTTTGTAATGGGTCCTATTTTGATTAATAAAGATGTGCTTGAGCCTACATATAATGACTTAAAATTCATGGTCCAAAACTGTAATTACATTTGCACCAACCTAATATACTTATCTAAAATACCCAAAATAGTTACTCTAACCATGAGTCTTCCCTTCTGGAAAGACTTCCCTTGGGCTTCCCTTGTGGCTCAGCTGGTAAAGAATCTTCCTGCAAAGCAGGAGGCCAGGGTTCAATTAACTTATATGCAGAATACCTTATGAGAAATACTGGATTGGATAAAGCACAAGCTGGAATCAAGATTTCAGGGAGAGATATCAATAACCTCAGATATGAAGATGACACCACCCTTATGGCAGAAAGTGAAGAAGAACTAAAGAGCCTCTTGATGAAAGTGAGAGAGTGAAAAAGCTGGCTTAAAGCTCAACATTCAGAAAACTAAGATCATGGCATCTGGTCCCATTGCTTCATGGCAAATAAATGGGGAAACTGGAAAGAGTGACAGATTATTTTGGGGGCCTCCAAAATCACTGCAGATGGTGAACGCAGCCATGAAATTAAAAGACGCTTGCCTCTTGGAAGAAAAGTTATGACTAACCTAGACAGCTTATTAAAGCAGAGACATTACTTTCCCAACAAAGGTCCATCTAGTCAAAGCTATGGTTTTTCTAGTAGTCATGTATGGATGTGAAAGTTGGACCGTAAAGAAAGCTGAGTGCTGAAGAATTGATGTTTTTGAAATGTGGTGTTGGAAGACTCTTAAGAGTCCCTTGTTCAGCAAGGAGATCCAACCAGTCCAACCTAAAGGAAATCAGTCCTAAATATTCATTGGAAGGACTGATATTGAAGCTGAAACTCCAATATTTTGGCCACCTGATGCAAAGAACTGACTCATTTGAAAAGACCCTGAGGCTAGGAAAGATTGAAGGCAGGAGGAGAAGGGGACAACAGAGAATGACATGGTTGGATGGCATCATCTACTCAATGGACATGAATTGAGTAAACTCCAATTGTTGGTGTTGGACAGGGAAGCCTGGCGTTCTGCAGTCCATGGGGTTGCAAAGAGTCAGATACGACTGAGCAACTGAACTGAACTGGGTTCAGTCCTTGGATTAGGAAGATCCCCTGGAGAAGGGAAAGTCTACCTACTCCAGTATTCTGTCCTGGAGAATTCCATGGACTGTATAGTCCATGAGGTCACAAAAAGTCGGACAACACTGAGAGAATTTCACTTCACTTAACTTCATGAGTCATATATATGTTTAGGGCACAGTTCAGTGGTAAAACACCTATTATTCTTTCAGAAAAACCTTATATATTAATCATCTATGGCTGAAATTTTGAAAAATATTCAACATAATTTACATATGCCTCACAAATGTATTTGCTTCTCAGATGGCAAATTTGTTTTGGTGTGATACCGTTTTTGAAGCTCAAAAGGTCATTAAATAATGACAATAGTACATACAAAACTATCTTTAAGTGATAATTTCTAGGAACAAATTATTGAAAATATAAGAAGATTGAATCACTTCATCTTTCCCCATGAAAATTATTAATTATAACTGAGGGAAATTTTAGCAATTCATCCACTTAATTGAATCCAGTTATTCTTTAACTAAATAATATATATTCATTTAATATTTGATAGCATTTCTATTATGCATAAAAGACTATGATATGTAAATCTTCCATGCTTTCACAGATTTTCAATATCTGAAACATTCTCCTCAAAGCAGAAAACTACTTTTGGGGACTGTTATCATCACTTTCATAGTCAAGAATAGCTTTCAAGGGGATGTCAGAACAGCATTAATTCATAGCAAAAATTCATGGAAATCTTATCATTATGGGAGAAAACAGTGAAATCCTAGTCCCAGGAATAACACAATTACACATTGAACTTTCCTTTAAACATTTTCCTACCTGAGGAGGTAAATGTCTCTGATAGTATTCTCTCCAGGAATAAAGCTTAAAGTTAAAAAAAAAAAAAAAAAGCCAAATATGAATAAGAAAAGATTATCTACTCTTATCTTATCTGAAGTTCATATCAGTTCAGTTCAGTTCAGTTCAGTCACTCAGTCCTGTCCGACTCTTTGTGACACCATGAATTGCAGCATGCCAGGCCTACCTGTTCATCACCAACTCCAAAAGTTCACTCAAATTCAGGTCCATCAAGTCGATGATGCCATCCAGCCATCTCATTCTCCATCCTTCGCTTCTCCTCCTGCCCCCAATCCCTACACCAGTGTCTTTTCCAGTGAGTCAACTCTTTGCATGAGGTGGCCAAAGTATTGGAGTTTCAGCTTCAGCATCAGTCCTTGCAATGAACACTCAGGACTGAACTCCTTTATGGACTGCTTGGATCTGCTTGCAATCCAAGGGACTCTCAAGAGTCTTCTCCAACACCACAGTTCAAAACCATCAATTCTTCAGCTCTCAGCTTTCTTCAGAGTCCAACTGTCACATCCATACATGGCCACAGGAAAAACCACATCCTTGGCTAGACAGACCTTTGTTGGCAAAGTAATGTCTCTGCTTTTGAATATGCTATCTTTACATAGCATATATGTAACCAATGCATAGGTTGTTCATAACTTTCCTTCCAAGGAGTAAGTGTCTTTTCATTTCATGGCTGCAATCACCATCTGCAGTGATTTTGGAGCCCCAGAAAAGAAAGTCTGACACTGTTTCCACTGTTTCCGCATCTATTTCCCATGAAGTGATGGGACCAGATGACATGATCTTCGTTTTCTGAATGTTGAGCTTTAAGTCAACCTTTTCACTCTCCTTTTTCACTTCATCAAGAGGCTTTTTAGTTCCTCTTAATTTTCTGCCATAAGGGTGCTGTTACCTGCATATCTGAGGTTATTGATATTTCTCCTGGTGATCTTGACTCCATCTTGTGCTTCTTCCAGCCCAGCATTTCTCATGATGTACTCTGCATATAAGTTAAATAAACAGGGTGACAATATATAGCCTTGACGTACTCCTTTTCCTATTTGGAACCAGTCTGTTGTTCCATGTCCTGTTCTAACTGTTGCTTCCTGACAGATTTCACAAGAGGCAGGTCAGGTGGTCTGGTGTTCCCATCTCTCTCAGAATCTTCCACAGTTTATTGTGATCCACACAGTCAAAGGCTTTGGCATAGTCAATAAAGCAGAAATAGTTGTTTTTCTGGAACTCTTTTGCTTTTTTGATGATACACCAGATGTTGACAATTTGATCTTTGCTTCCTCTGCCTTTTCTAAAAGTAGCTTGAACATCTGGAATTTCACGGTTCACGTATTGCTGAAGTCTGGCTTGGAGAATTTTGAGCATTTCTTTACTAGCGTGTGAGATGAGCGCAATTGTGTGGTAGTTTGAGCATTCTTTGGCATTGCTTTTCTTTGGGATTGGAATGGAGGCTGACCTTTTCCAGTCCTGTGGCCTCTGCTGCGTTTTCCAAATTTGCAGGCATATTGAGTGCAGCAGTTTCACAGCATCATCTTTCAGGATTTGAAACAGCTCAACTCGAGTTCCATCACCTCCACTAGCTTTGTTCATAGTGATGCTTTCTAAGGCCCAGTTAACTTCACATTCCAGGATATCTGGCTGTAGGTGAGTGATCACATCATTGTGATTATCTGGGTCATGAAGATCTTTTTTGTACAGCTGTCATGTGTATTCTTGCCATCTCTTCTTAATAACTGCTGCTTCTGTTATGTCCAGACCATTTCTGTCCTGTATCAAGCCCATCTTTGCATGAAAAATTCCCCTGGTATCTTTAATTTTCCTGAAGAGATCTCTAGTGTTTCCCATCCTGTTGTTTTCCTCTATTTCTTTGCTTGATGGCAGAGGAAGGCTTCTTTTCTCTCCTTGCTATTCTTTGGAACTCTACATTCAAATGCTTATATCTTTCCTTTTCTCCTTTGCTTTTCACTTCTCTTCATTTCACAGCTATTTGTAAGACCTCCTCAGACAGCCATTTTGCTTTCTTGCATTTCTTATCCATGGGGATGTTCTTGATCTCTGTTTCCTGTAAATGTCATGAACCTCCGTCCTTAGTTCATCAGGCACACTGTCTATCAGATCTAGTACCTTAAATCGATTTCTCACTTCCACTGCATAATCATAATGGATTTAATTTAGGTCATACCTGAATGAGCTAGTGGTTTTCCCTACTTTCTTGAATTTAGTCTGAATTTGGCAATAAGGAGTTCATGGTCTGAGCCATGGTCCACTCCTGGTCTTGTTTTTACTGACTTTATAGAGCTTCTCCATCTTTGTCTGCAAACAATAGAATCAATCTGATTTCGGTGTTGACCATCTGGTGATGACCATGTGTAGAGTATTGTCTTGTATTTTTGGAAAAGGGTGTTTGCTATGACCATTGCTTTCTCTTGGCAAAACTCTATTAGACTTGGCCCTGCTTCATTCTGTATTCCAAGGCCAAATTTGCCTATTACTCCAGGTGTTTCTTGTCTTCCTACTTTTGCATTCCAGTCCCCTATAATGAAAAGGACATCTTTTTGGGGGTGTTAAAAGGTCTTGTAGGTCTTCATAGAACCGTTCAACTTCAACTTCTTCAGCATTACTGGTTGGGACATAGCCTTGGATTACTGTGATATTGAATGGTTTGTCCTGGAAACGAACAGAGGTCATTCTGTTGTTTTTAAGATTGCATCCAAGTGCTACATTTTGGACTCTTTCTGACCATGATGGCTACTCCATTTCTTCTGAGGGATTCCTGCCCGCAGAAGTAGATATAATGGTCATCTGAGTTAAATTCACCCATTCCAGTCCATTTTAGTTTGCTGATTCCTAGAATATCGATGTTCACTCTTGCCATCTCTTGTCTGACCACTTCCAATTTGCCTTCATTCATGGACCTGACATTCCAGGTTCCTATGCAATATTGCTGTTTACAGCATCGGACCTTGCTTCTATCACCAGTCATATCCACAGCTGGGTATTGTTTTTGCTTTGGCTTCATTCTTTCTGGAGTTATTTCTCCACTGATCTCCAGTAGCATATTGGACACCTACTGACCTGGGGAGTTCCTCTTTCAGTATCTTATCATTTTGCCTTTTCATACTACTCATGGAGTTCTCAAGGCAAGAATACTGAAGTGGTTTGCCATTCCCTTCTCAAGTGGACCACATTCTGTCAGACCTCTTCACCATGACCCGCCCGTCCTGGGTGGCCCCACATGGCATGGCTTAGTTTCACTGAGTTAGACAAGGCTGTGGTCCGTGTGATCAGATTGGTTAGTTTTCTGTGATTGTGGTTTCGGTGTGTCTGCCCTCTGATGCCCTCTTGCAACACCTACCGTGTTACTTGAGTTTCTCTTATGTTGGACGTGTGGTATCTCTTCACAGCTGTTCCAGCAAAGGGCAGCTGCTGCTCCTTACCTTGGACGAGGGGTATCTCCTCACAGCCGCCCCTCCTGAGCTTGAACTTGGAGTAGATCCTCTTGGTCCTCCTGTGCCCACGCAGAAACTCCCTGTATGTGATGGCTCTATCTTACTTTTTTTTTTTTTTTAAATGCTGTTCTTGGCCTTTACATTATTTTGATGAAGTGCCATGTATCTTTCAGAGCCATCACAAAATATATTTCATTTATATGTTGAAGAAATGAATAGTTATTCAATGTTTTGTAAATCTCAAGATGGAGACAGTGTGTTAGATCAATAGAATAGAAGCTGATATATAATGATTATTTACTTTATCAATGTTTTTGAATAAAAACATTGATAAAGCTTCTGTTATATAATCTACATATTATAGTTGCACTTATTATTCATGGTCAGATTCAACTGTTTAATATATAAAGAATATAGATCTAATACATGATTTATATTGGATATTTTTCAGCAGATTCAATTGTCACTTAGTTCTTCAGATATTCACTATGCCCTTGAATACTATATAACTGAAAACTGAGACACAAAATTTCTAGAAAAAAATGGTTGGAAGAAACAGATTAGTGGGTATAGCTATCAAAGAGAATTTTTGTATAAAGAAGAAGATTTGAAAGCTTAACAATAATAACTACTGAACTCTTAATATATGCTAGACTTTTTCAGTGAGGTCTACATATATTTCTCAGTTTTACACTTTGGAAAATGTTTCATTCAATCACCTGGAAAAAGAAGTCTATGAGTTAATATTATCTCCTTTTTTCAGATGAACAAAACTAAAAAGTTGTGCATCTTGCCTAAGATCCCATTGCAACAACTGTGAAAAGCAGAATACACTAAATCAAGTATACTTCAATCTCATGAAAATAAATGGAGAAGCAGAAATAAAAGAATAAAAAGTAGTTTTAAATTGGTAGTGATTTAGAACAATCCAAAGTCAAGATCCTAATATAAAATCCAGAACAAATGACATATGAGTGTAAGAAAAATATTAGGGTGAGTTCACTTATTTACCAGAAGCTTTATCCTAATATAAAGGCAGGAGAGGATTTTTGGTCTTGATCGCATAGTAAATGATACGAGAATAATTTGAGTTATAACTGTTGGCATGAGTTGGTTTACTCTGTGGTGAAGAGTATCTAGTGGAGCTACAGGCAGAAGCAAAGATACTTGCTCGAGGCAAGAGATTATGGTGATTTGGGTAAGATAAAGAGACATGGTTGTTCAAATTCTGCACATATTTTCAGTTAGAGCCAACAGAATTGGTGAACAAATTAGATGTGAAAAAGGAGATGTGGAACTTTCTCTCTAAAGATACCACGTTTGGGGGCTGCATAACAAATTATAGATATGGAAAATTGGTGATGCTTATTTCCTAATAATTTGCCTATCTTCATCAGATCTGGGGCTTTCCAGGTGGTGCAGTTGTTAAAGAATCCATCTGCCAAGGCAGGAGACATGGGAGATGTGGGTTTGATCCCTGGGTAAAGACTATCCCATGGAGGAGGAAATGGCATTCCACTCTAGTATTCTTCCATGGAAAATCCCATGGACAGAGGAGCCTGATGGTCTACACTCCATGGGTCCACAAAAGAGTCAGACATGACTGAGCACACACACACACACACACACACACACACACACACACACACACACACCTTTTTAAAAGATTATTTTGTTCATTAGGCTTAAATTATTATAGCTTTTAGAGGTAATATCTTTTTAAATTTATATGTTCATGGAGGATCTAACTACAGTATTTTACAAAAAATAGTGAAATCCCCTTAAGTAAAAAACTATATTACAATTTTTGAGACTTGAAGAAATTAAAAAACAAATGCCTAATTTAAAAATATAAAAACATTTCTTAGTAAATGTTTTATCATGAACAAAGGAATTTCAAATATCCTTATACAGGTTTTCACTCAGAGAAACATGTTAGAGTATCCATTATTCAGTTTTATAGTCTCTTGTATCCAACAAAATATGATTTGTAGGATTGCACCAGGCTATTTTATGTATACACGTAATTCTGGTAAATCCACTAATTTCAAAAGTATAGTCCAAGAGAAATACTTGAACTCTTGACTGTGGTATTCAACCATGTGTCCTTCCCTAGTGGCTCAGGGGTAAAGAATCTGCCTGCAGTGCAAGAGATGCAGGAGATGTGGGTTTGATCCCTGAGTTGGGAAGATCCACCGGAAAAATGCATGGTAGCCCACTCCTATGTTCTTGCTTTCAGAATCCTATGGACAGAGGAGCCTGGTAGGCTATGATCCATAGGGTTGCCAAGAGTCAGGCATGACTGAAGAGACTTAGTATGTATGCATGCATTGAACTATACTGTGAAAAGTAAAGAGGAACTAAAGGATCTCTTGATGAGGGTGAAAGAAGGGAGTGGAAATGCTGGCTTGAAACTTAACATTCAAAATGCTAAGATCATGGCATCCAGTCCCATCATCTCATGGCAAATAGAAGGGGGAAAGTGGAAGGAGTGTCAATTTGTTTTCCCTTGTGTTCCAAAATCACTGCATGGTGATTGCAGTCTTGAAATTAAAAGTTGATTGCTCCTTGGAAGTAAAGCCATGACAAACTTAGCATATCAAAGGCAAAAACATCACTTTGCCAGCAAAGATCTGAATATGCCAAATCAATGGTTTTTACAGTAGTCATGTACAGATGTGAGAGCTGGACCATAAAGAAGGCTGAGAGCTGAAGAACTGATTCTTTCATATTGTGGTGCTGGAGAGGGCTGATACTGAAGCTGAAGCTCCAATACTTGGCCACCTGATGCAAAGAGGTGACTCATTGTAAAAGACCCTGATACTGGGAAAGGATGAAGGTTAAAAGGAGAAGGGGGTAACAGAAGATGAGATGGTTGGATGGCATCACCAACTCAAAGAATAAGAATTTGAACAAACTCCAGGAGATAATGGAGGACAGAGAAACCTTGCATGCTGCACTCCATGGACTTGCAAAGAATAGGACATGACTTCATGAATGAAAAACAATAAGAACAACAAACTGAACTAAAGCAAAGATGGAAAGGAAGTTTCACCAAATTTTATTTTGAAAATAAGATATGATGTCATATCATATGATAAAAATATCTAATTCTGTGAATCTAAAAACATTTTATTTGTTTCTGTAGTATCCATGTTAGCTGTATATAAATTTTAAAAATGCTGAAAATATTTTATGAATATAATTTTTTCAGTTCAGTTCAGTTGATCATTTGTGTCCGATTTTTTGTGACCCCATGAGTCACAGCATGCCAGGGCTCCCTATCCATTACCAACTCCCAGAGTTCACTCAAACTCACTTCCATCGAGTCAGTGATGCCATCCAGACATCTCATCCTCTGTCGTCCCCTTCCCCTCCTTCCCCCAATCCCTCCCAGCATCAGGGTCTTTTCCAAAGAGTCAACTTTTCGCATGAGGTGGCCAAAGTATTGGAGTTTCAGCTTTAGTATCAGTCCTTCCAAAGAACACCCAGGACTGACCTCCTTTAAGATGGACTGGTGGGATCTCCTTGCAGTCCAAGGGACTCTCAAGAGTCTTCTTCAACACCACAGTTCAAAACCATCACTTCTTCAGCTCTCAGCTTTCTTCACAGTCCAACTCTCACATCCATACATGACACCCTTACAAATACACATATTCCAGAACAATGCATGCACCAAAAATCTTGGTGTGTTAAAATCAACAGCTTACACAACATTCCAAGGACAAGACTAAAGTTTGTTTAAAACTGAATATGTGGTTAAGTACAGTGCTTCAACATAAATAGTTTCAGACTATTAAAATACCTAATTTCTTGGTAGAATCAAATTTTATACCTGGGAGATAAATAATTTATTTTTTTATATTTTCAGTCAGTTGTTAATACCTTGTCTTTGAGAATAAATAGTATTAAACGCTCCTTGAAAATGTGTTAGCATTAGTCACTCAGTCATGTCTAAGTCTTTGCAACTCCATGAACTATACCCCACCAGGATCCTCTGTCCATGGAATTCTCCAGGCAAGAACACTGGAGTGGGTGCCATTCCCTTCTCCAGGGGATCTTCCTGACCCAGGATAGAACCCAGGTCCCCTGCACTGCAGGCAGATTCTTTACCATCTGAGACACAAGTGAAGCCCCATACCTCTATTATCAATTTGTATCAGATCAATTCATAATGAATATTTATACATATTGATATTAACTAAGTGTACTTTGACAATGATACATCTTGCTCTAATTATACTTAGTTTACTGTAGAAATAATGCAGAATTTAGAAAGCATATATATCTGGAGTGTATTTGGAGATAAAATAATGTCAATAAGTCCATTTTAGATTTTTCTTTCAAAATACCTGAGGGTAGTTTTTCATTTAAACTGTTTGTAAACCAGATGTCTACTGTGATTCACTGTCAAACTATCAGTGGAACAAATATGATTTTCAGAATAAAGGAGAGAAACAAGCTCTGAGTCAAAATTTGGGGAACACCCCCTTAAATCAAACTTAATCTTAGCCTTTATAAGACTTGATGATACATCTAATTACATTGCACGTTTATATGGTTCTTAGTTTCATGAACTCATGAAAGAACATCTGGTTTGCTGTACTAAAATCATATTTTTATTTCTCTTTTCTTCTGCAAGGGAGTTAAATTAATGGTGGGAGTTTTTACTTTTATACTGATGGACTCTTTTACCTTGTCATTCGATACACCATATGGTATCTAGGTGGAAATGATGCAACATTTACAAAATGAATTGTGACAACCATATTGATTTAATATCAGACATCTTAAATTAGGTTAGTCAGCACTGAAGCTTTTTTAGAGCTCACTTTTTGTAAACTTGATTCCTTATTGATATCATTACTTATTGTTTTCCTTCAGTTAGCTAATCATCTCTTTATCCACCAATGTGTTAAAGTACTGTGTGATTTAGTGATAGTTTCAACTTGACTTTCTTCATATATGTGAATAGCATAGACATTACATTTACTTGTTTTTGAAAGTTTTAAAACAAAATGAAAAAGAAAAAACCTTTAAACTTAAACTCCTCATAACAATCTTTCATATTTTTGCTACTTGGTATTTCATCAACTCATGAACTTACTTAATATTTTGTTCCATATCAAGTAGTTTTGTAGGTTTGATCCAAATTATTGTATTAAATTTTAGAAAAAGATGAAGCATTTTGATTTTCAACTGCATTTAAAACACATTTAACTCATAACCTAATGTGTAAAACAAGGTTTTAGTTATTGTTATAATAATATAATAATAATAATTAATTATAATAATATTATTTACACATTATGCTAGCTTCACCTTTTTAAATATTGGTAATAATTCATGATAAATGCTGGACTGGAAGAAGCACAAGCTGGAATCAAGATCACCAGGAGAAATATCAATAACCTCAAATATGCAGATGACACCACCCTATGGCAGAAAGTGAAGAGGAACTCAAACTCCTCTTGATGAAAGTGAAAGAGGAGAGTGAAAAAGTTGCCTTAAAGCTCAACATTCAAAAAACGAAGATCATGGCATCTAGTCCCATCACGTTATGGGAAATAGATGGGGAAACAATGGAAACAGTGTCAGACTTTATTTTTTTTGGCTCCAAAATCACTGCAGATGGTGACTGCAGCCATGAAATGAAAAGACGCTTCCTCCTTGGAAGGAAAGTTATGACCAACCTAGAGAGCATATTGAAAAGCATAGACATTACTTTGCCAACAAAGGTCTGTCTAGTCAAGGCTATGGTTTATCCAGTGGTCATGTATGCCTATGAGAGTTGGACTGTGAAGAAGGCTGAGTGCTGAAGAATTGATGCTTTTGAACTGTGGTGTTGGAGAAGACTCTTGAGAGTCCCTTGCACTGTAAGGAGATCCAACCAGTATGTTCTAAAAGAGATCAGTCCTGGGTGTTCATTGGAAGGACTGATGCTGAAGCTGAAACTCCAATACTTCAGCCACCTCATGTGAAGAGTTGCCTCAGTGGAAAAGACTCTGAGGCTGGGAGGGATTGGGGGCAGGAGGAGAAGGGGACAACAGAGGATGAGATGGCTGGATGGCATCACGGACTTGATGGACATGGGTTTGGGTGAACTCTGGGATTTGGTGATGGACAGGGAGGCCTGGTGTGTTGCAATTCATGGGGTCACAAAGAGTTGGACACGACTGAGCGACTGAACTTAACTGAATAATTCTGTGCCAATTTATTTTCCCACCAACAGTGCACAAGGGGATTCCTTTTGTCTACATCCTCATGTGCTCTTATCTTTTATCTTGATTACAAGTGTAAGATGATATCTCATTATGGTTTTGATTTGCCTTTTCCTAATGATTGGTGAAGCTGACCATTTTTTATATGCCTGTTGGTCACTTGTGTGTCTCTTTTTTTATTGCTGTTTTTTATTCACTAAGTTACTTTCAACTCTTTGCGACCCATGGACTGTAGCCCACCAGGCTCCTCAATGTATGGGATTTTTCAGGCAAGAATACTGGAATGGCTTGCCATTTTCTTTTCCAAAGAATCTTCCTGGCCCAGGGATTGAACAAACCCATGTCTCCTGGTTGGCAGGTGGATTCTTTACCAGTGAGCCAACTGGAAAGCCCAAATGTCTTTTTGGGAAGTGTCTGTTCACATACTTTGCTCATTTTAAAATCAGGTTGTTTGTTTCAACCGTATGGAAAACCATATGAAGGCTCTTCACAGATTTAGAAATAAAACATTTTTATGATCTAGCTATCCCTTGTCTGGTATATATACAAAGATAATGAAATCAACATCTTGAAGAGATATCTACATTTCCATTATATTCCATCATTATTCACAGTCAATATATGGACTCAAACTAAATGTTCACTGATGGATGAATGGATAAACAGATTGTGGTACATTTATATATACACAGTGGAATATTATTCAGCCTTAAAAATGAAGGAAATACTGTCAATTGTGAGCACATGTACAATCATGAAGAACATTGTGTGTGTTAGTCACTCAGTCACGTACAACTCTTTGTGGCCCCATGGACGTAGCCCATGGCTCCTCTATCCATGATATTCTCCAGGCAAGAATATTAGAGTGGATTGCCATTCCCTTCTCCAGGGGATCTTCCCTACCTAGGGATCGGACCCTGGTCTCCTGCATTGCAGGCAGTTTCCTTACCATTTGAGCTAGGCAAAGTGAAATTAGCCAAAGGTAGAAAGACAAATACTGCATGATTTTGGGTACATGTGGAATCTAAAAGAGTTAAATCACAGAAGCAGAAAGTTGAATGGTGGTTATCAGGGACTTGGGAGTGGAGAAAATAAGAAGATATTGTTTAAGGGTTATGAAGTTTATTCTATAAGGTACATAAGTTCTGGACCTCTAATGTACAATAGTGTGACTATAGTTCACAATTTGGTACTGTATGCTTGAAATTTGCCAATTAGAGTAAATTTTGTGTGTTTTCACCACACACACACATACATACAAACACACAAATAAAGAATAGAAATAGTAACTATATGAGGTGATGAGTATACTAAGTAGCTTGAACATGATGATTATTTTACAGTGTATGTATACAAATATTAAATTATCAGGTTGTACATCTTAAATATGTACAATTTAATATTTTTACACACTTAAATAAAGATAGAAAATAAAATAAACTATTAATATGCAAATCCAGTTTCCAAGGTCTAAACATCTCATTTAAAATTATAGAATAAGTTACATTAGTGTGGCTACATCAGTATAAGTCATATTCAGATTCATCTTGGTTTGAAATAGTTATCTGTGATTTATCTATTTTGTAACTTTATTCAAAAAACATTTCTAATCTACTCAAACTTATTAATCATATCTATTATTTTCTATATCTCTTCAATTTCAATTTTTGTCTTTATCATTTTTTACCTGTAATTTTCTTAGTTACTCTGTGTGCTGCTGCTGCTGCTAGGCCAGCCGTGTCCAACTCTGTGCGACCCCATAGACGGCAGTCCACCAGGCTCCCCCGTCCCTGGGATTCTCCAGGCAAGAACACTGGAATGGGTTGCCACTTCCTTCTCCAATGCATGAAAGTGAAAAGTGAAATTGAAGTTGCTCAGTCTTGTCCTACTCTTCCTGACACCATGGACTGCAACTTACCAGGCTCCTTTACCCATGAGATTTTCCAGGCAAGAATACTGGAGTGGGGTGCCATTGTCTTGTACTAGTGGATATTAAAAATTTTTAACTGACACAAATTGATATGGTTAATTTTTTCATGTCGACTAAACTATGCTGTTTTTTTTTAGGGGGGAGCAGATCAATTAACAGTTAACTCAGTGGATTTTGAGTAAAGCAGATTATCTTTCATAGGTCTCATCCTATCAACTGAAGGGCTTAATAGGAAAAAATGAAAAACAAACAAAATTGATCTCTCTGGAGGAAGAGGAAATTTTGCCTGACAACTCCCTTGGGATTCAAGCTATACTATCAACTGTATCTTCAGTCTGCTGGTATACCCTTCAGATTTTCAATGTGCTAGCCTCCACAATCTCATGAACCATTTTTTTAAAACAGATACCTCCCTGCACCAATTTATACATAACTATAGCCTATGAAAAGGCAAAATGATAGGATAGCGAAAGAGGAACTCCCCAGGTCACTGAAGTGAAGTGAAGTGAAGTGAAGTCACTCAGTCGTGTCCGACTCTTTGCGACCCCATGAACTGTAGCCTACCAGGCTTCTCCGTCCGTGGGATTTTCCAGGCAAGAATACTGGAGTGGGTTACCATTTCCTTCTCCAGGGGATCTTCCCGACCCAGGGCATTAGGTGCCCAATATGCTACTGGAAGTCAGTGAAGAAATAACTCCAGAAAGAATGAAGGGATGGAGCCAAAGCAAAAAAAAATACCCAGTTGTGGATGTGACTGGTGATAGAAGCAAGATCTGATGCTGTGAAGAGCACTATTGCATAGGAACCTGGAATATTAGGTCCACAAATCAAGGCAAATTGGAAGAGGTCAAACAAAGATGGCAAGGGTGAACGCTGACATTCTAGGAATCAGCGAACTAAAATGAACTGGAATGGGTGAATTTAACTCAGAATCCCTCAGAAGAAATGGAGTAGCCATCATAGTCAACAAAAGAGTCCGAAATGCAGCACTTGGATGCAATCTCAAAAACGACAGAATGATCTCTGTTCATCTCCAAGGCAAAGCATTCAATATCACAGTTATCCAAGTCTATGCCCCAAGCAGTAACGCTGAAGAAGCTGAAGTTGAACGGTTTTATGAAGACCTACAAGACCTTTTAGAATTAATACCCCAAAAAGATGTTCTTTTCATTATAGGGGACTGGAATACAAAAGTAGAAAGTCAAGAAACACCTGGAGTAACAGGCAAATTTGGCCTTGGAATGCGGAATGAAGCAGGGAAAGACTAATAGAGTTTTGCCAAGAAAATGCACTGGTCATAGCAAACATCCTCTTTCAACAACACAAGAGAAGACTCTACATATGGACATCACCAGATGGTCAACACCAAAATCAGATTTATTATAGTCTATGCAGCCAAAGATGGAGAAGCTCTATACAGTCAACAAAAACAAGACCAGGAGCTGACTGTGGCTCAGATCATGAACTCCTTATTACCAAATTCAGACTGAAATTGAAGAAAGTAGGGGAAACCGCTAGACCATTCAGTATGATCTAAATCAAATCCCTTATGATTATACAGTGGAAGTGAGAAACAGATTTCTGGGCCTAGATCTGATAGATAGAGTGCCTGATGAACTAAGGAATGAGGTTCGTGACACTGTACAGGAGACAGGGATCAAGACCATCCCCATGGGAAAAAAAATGCAAAAAAGCAAAATGGCTTCTGGTGAAGCCTTACAAATAGCTGTGAAAAGAAGAGATGTGGAAAGCAAAGGAGAAAAGGAAAGATGTAAGCATCTGAATGCAGAGTTCGAAAGAATAGCAAGAAGAGATAAGAAAGACTTCTTCAGTGATCAATGCAAAGAAATAGGGGGAAACAACAGAATGGGAAAGACTAGAGATTTCTTCAAGAAAATTAGAGATACCAAAGGAATATTTCATGCCAAGATGGGCTCGAGAAAGGACAGAAATGGTATGGACCTAACAGAAGCAGAAGATATTAAGAAGAGGTGGCAAGAATACACGGAAGCACTGTACAAAAAAGATCTTCACAACCCAGATAATCATGATGATGTGATCACTAATCTAGAGCCAGACATCTTGGAAAGTGAAGTCAAGTGGACCTTAGAAAGCATCACTACGAATAAAGCTAGTGGAGGTGATGGAATTCCAATTGATCTGTTTCAAATCCTGAAAGTTGATGCTGTGAAAGTGCTAGTGGGGGTGATGGAATTCCAATTGAGCTGTTTGAAATCCTGAAAGTTGATGCTGTGAAAGTGCTGCACTCAATATGCCAGCAAATTTGGAAAACTCAGCAGTGGCCACAAGACTAGAAAAGGTCAGTTTTCATTCCAATCCCAAAGAAAGACAATGCCAAAGAATCCTCAAACTACCACACAATTGCACTCATCTCACATGCTAGTAAATTAATGCTCAAAATTCTCCAAGCCAGGCTTCAGCAATATGTGAACCATGAACTCCCTGATGCTCAAGCTGGTTTTAGAAAAGGCAGAGGAACCAGAGATCAAATTGCCAACATCTGTTGGATCATGGAAAAAGCAAGAGAATTCCAGAAAAACATCTATTTCTGCTTTATTGACTATGCCAAAGCCTTTGACTGTGTGGATCACAATTAACTGTGGAAAATTCTGAAAGAGATGGGAATACCAAACCACCTGACCTGCCTCTTGAGAAATCTGTATGCAGGTCAGGAAGCAACAGTTAGAACTGGACATGGAACAACAGACTGGTTCCAAGTAGGAAAAGGAGTACGACAAGGCTATATATTGTCACCCTGCTTATTTAACTTATATGCAGAGTAAATAATGAGAAATGCTGGACTGGAAGAAACACAAGCTAGAATCAAGATTGCCGGGAAAAATATCAATAACCTCAGATATGCAGATGACACCACTCTTATGGCAAAAAGTGAAGAGGAGCTAAAAAGCCTCTTGATGAAAGTGAAAGTGGAGAGTGAAAAAGTTGGCTTAAAGCTCAACATTCGGAAAATGAAGATTGTGGCCTCCAGTCCCATCATTTCATGGGAAATAGATGGGGAAACATTGGAAACAGTGCCAGACTTTATTTTTTTTTTTTACTCCAAAATCACTTCAGATGGTGCCTGAAGCCATGAAATTAAAAGATGCTTACTTCTTGGAAGAAACGTTATGACCAATCTAGATAGTATATTCAAAAGCAGAGACATTACTTTGCCAACAAAAGTCCGTCTAGTCAAGGCTATGGTTTTTCCTGTGGTCATGTATGGATGTGAGAGTTGGACTGTGAAGAAGGCTGAGCACCGAATAATTGATGCTTTTAAAATGTGGTTTTGGAGAAGACTCTTGAGAGTCCCTTGGACTGCAAGGAGATCCAACCAGTCCATTCTGAAGGAGATCAACCCTGGGATTTCTTTGGAAGGAATGATGCTAAAACTGAAGCTCCAGTACTTTGGCCACCTCATGCGAAGCGTTGACTCATTGGAAAAGACTCTGATGCTGGGAGGGATTGGGGGCAGGAGGAAAGGGGACGACTGAGGATGAGATGGCTGGATGGCATCACCGACTTGATGGATGTGAATCTGAGTGAACTCCGGGAGTTGGTGATGGACAGGGAGGCCTGGCATGCTGCAATTCATGGGTTTGCAAAGAGTCGGACAGGACTGAGTGACTGAACTGAACTGATAGCCTGTGGATTCTGTTTCTCTTTACGGTTATACTTTTTCTCCTGGTCACTATTTAAATGCATGTCATAGAAGCTGAAATGTAGCATTTACATTATATCTATCTATCTATCTATCTATCTATCTATATATATATAGGAGGCGGGGGGGATTCCCCTGGTGGCTCAGATGGTAAAGAATCCACCTGTAATGCAAGAGACATGGGTTCAATCCCTCCGTTGGGAAGATCCCCTGGAGCAGGGCATGGCAACCCACTCCAATAGTCTTGCATTGAGAATTCCCATGGATAGAGGAGCCTGGTAGATATGATTGAGTGACCAAGCACAGCACATATATGTTTTTAAAGAAACTCTGCAATGTACATTTCTATTTCCCTATTTATTTATTTTTTTAATTAGAGGTATTAAGTTTTTATGTGAAAAAAATCTTTGTTATTAAATACATTGAGCTGAAAAAATACATATAAATTATATGTACGGTGTATTTAATGCCTGACCAGAAGGTAGAGAATTCTATCCTGTCACTAAGAACATCACTGGTGCCTCAAGAAACTGTATACAAAGACCACATACTTTTTATTGCAAAATTAGAGTGACAGAAAGCAGATTAATAGTTAGCAGGACCAGTGGTTAGAGAATGAAACTGACTGAAGATAGAATAAGGAAACTCTTTGGAATGATGAAAATATCATGATAATGACAGTGGTTGTACCTCATTTGTCAAAATTAATTCAATTATACACTTACATTTTGTAAATTTTATTTAATTGTTTTCTCCATCTTGATTTAACAGTAAAAGAGAAGAATTGCTTAAAGAATGTTTTAATACTCTAACAGTGCCTTCCTCTCATTTTTCATTCATTCAAGAAACCAACTGAGGGCTAAGACTATGAATGATTTTGGTAGGCCCTTGGGTATATAATTGAATGAAATAAGGTATATCCTGATAAAGGCTTTAAAATCCTCTTCTTTATTATCAAACTTCAATGTCTGTAGGAAAAGAGGTTCTGGTTCCAGGAACCAATTTGTTTCTTCAGCAAAGTATTTTACTTTCACTTCTGTACATGACATATTAATCAAAGAAGAGTATAGTTGTTGAGGAAAAGGATTTGTGAATAAAAACAGAAAAGAAAACACAGAAACAATGACAAAAGAGGAAAAAGAAAGAGCATTCGTGTTTTTGTATGTGTGTGACTGTGTTTGTGTGACAGATATTGAAAGAAAAAGATAGCAAAAAAAAAAAAAGATTGAGAGAGAGACATATATATAGAGAGACTGAAGACCATAGGAAAGAGTTTGAGATGATTGAGCAAAAAAAAAAAAAAAAAGCTGTTAATGAAGTGCTAGCTTTATACTGAGGTTAGAGTGTATGGTGATGTGTGTCTCTGTGATATGAAGAGCATGATATATCACTGAGCTTCAGTTAGACTATTTTGGTAAGTACTAGAAACTTTAGTTTGGCAAGAAAAGACAAAAAATATTACTAGACTGAGCAGGTATCTATTTTTCTCTTCTTATTGCAAGATCACTGGTTTCTTTTCCTTTTTATCTTGACCTACAGGTTTCCTTTCATCATGACTCACAGTGGCAACACTGTAGTATTTTCCTCACCAGCGTCCAGCATGTTAGTCATTAAATCCAAATGTGGTCACTTTATGGGAAATTCCTCCTGAGACTCATTTCTAGGAAGATACATTTCCTCACCTTTGAAATAAATATATTGAGATTCTCTTCACAGTACTGCATTACCTAACTAGATGTATGTATGTGTGCATGCTAAATCACTTCAGTCGTCTCCAACTCTTGGCAACCCTACGGACTGTATCCTGCCAGGCTCCTCTGTCCATGGGATTCTCTAGCCAAGAATACTAGAGTGAGTTGCCAAGCCATCCTCCAGGGTATCTTCCCAACCCAGGAATTGAACCAGAGTCTATTAGGTCTCCTACATTGGCAGACAGGTTCTTTACCACTAGCACCACCTGGGAAGTGCACCTAACTAGGTTTGCATTGTTAAAAATCCAACTAAGTTGTCATATAGCAGAAAGTCTGATGACTTACTTTCCATACAAACAATCTTGGTGCCCTGTTCTGGGTTCCTCTCTGAGAAGGAAAGTATTCCCTAGAACCCAATAGAGGAACTCATAACTAACATATGAAAGTCAATAGAGAGACTCAGAGTGAACATGGGAAACACTTAACCCAGAACTCTTAGATCCTGCCCTTTTTCATTGCTTCTGTACCCTCAGGAGTGGGGTTAGGGGTGGGAGATAAGAGATTGGGGGCTCGGGGGTGGGGGTAGGGGGCATGTTTCTTTAGTTCTCAAGGTCCTCCCCAACGCATAGAACAATGCTGAATAATTCCGTTAGTATCAGCTTCAATTCTGATGCACAATAAGATCATTTGTGGTTCACTGCAAATTTACTGACTCTTAAAACCTTTTGCTGGTAAGACTGGGGTATCTTTGTTTAAAAACCTTAGGTCATTGGGAATTTATGTCCTTGGCAAAGACTTATCAGTTTAGAATTTTTTTCCTGCTTACTTTGAACTTGAAATGTACTCATTTACTGTCTTATGACTGCTTGATTCTGCTGTTTGCCACCACACAGTTGCAATAAAGATAAATCTGTACCAATGTGCTTCCCCTCTAAGGTAAGGCATTAAAAGTCCATTCTCTTGGCCACATTCTTAAGGAGTGACACTAACTGATAAAAATTTAGGCACTGTAGAAGTATAGTGAGACAGATTATTTAGACTGGGTGATTTTTTTAAGGTTCCTAAAATTATAGTAGCTTCCCTGGTAGCTCAGCTGGTAAAGAATCCATGGGCAATGCAGGAGACCCCAGTTTGATTCCTGGGTTGCAAAGATCCCCTGAGAAGGACAGGCTACCCACTCCAGTATTCTAGGGCTTCCCTGGTGGCTCAAATGGTAAAGAATCCACCTGCAATGTGAGAGACATATAAATATAGCATGTGAACAGCTATCATTCTGCCTTGTATAGGTTCTAAATATCATCCATGTTGAAAGAATTAAATAGCTTCTGTCAGTAGCATTCAGAAGAAACTCTTGTGTTAAAAAAAAAAAGTTACAATGATATATAAATAATTTACACCATTAGCTTACAATTTAAATGTCAATCAAAATAAAGGTAGATGAAAGCACATCTTTACAAGCAAAATCATGTTGCAAAATAATTTTTGCATGATATTCACTTTCAAAAGCATTGATGAGATGAATATACACGTTAGAAAGTTTCTGATAGAGAGAGCATGGCTTGCATAGCTTAATAAATTTAAAAATATGTATATATTAGACAAAATTAGATAATGTGAGTTTAAAACTAAGAAATTCTGAGTGAAATAAAAATCTAAAGCCATATTGAAATTTATAATACATTTACATCAAATATTTATAAAAACTTATATTTGCAGTCAAGATTCACTACTCTACAATGATTCTCTAGATTATGAGTAGAAAAGACTTCACATATTTTGCTTTCTTATGTCACACATTTATACCCTCATGTCCAGAGGAAATTAAGGAGTAAATATTTTTTCTTCAAGTCTAAATTGCTAATTCCAAAGAGAAAAAATTTAAAAGAAGATAACTCATATATATGCACATTTTAATCATATGCTTTTATTCTTGTGTAAGTGTTGAGATTTTATTTAGGGGAGACAAAATATACACAAAATTATGAAAAATTTGATGAATATTGTAATAATTTCCTAACAATAATGAATATCCAGAAATGAATCCAGAAAGGAGTCTTGGAGGAAGAAATTAGCATCTGAACATCAGACTAGGAATAATTTATATATTGGTAAGAATTTGACACTTGGAGATGGAGGGAAAATATTGCAGAGATACATCAGTGAAATATGTTACTACTTCAGAAATATATAAATTGGCTTTGGTTTTGGGTAAATAAAAGTGAAAAGAGAAATATGGGTGACAAGGAGAAATGTTTAATTTTATTAGGACATTGGCTCATGATACCAAACCAATCATGGAGCATTTAAAATTGTATTATGTCTGGAAAAAGAGAAGTATAAAATGATATCTCTTTAATCAAAAGGGTTTAAAGTGCTGTACTCAATATGCCAGCAAGTCTGGTAAACTAGCAGTGGCCACAGGACTGGAAAAGGTCAGCTTGCATTCCTATTGCAAAGAAAGGCAATGCCAAAGAATGTTCAAACTACTGTAAAATTGCTCTCATTTCACATGCTGGCAAGGTAATGTTCAAAATTATTCAAGCTAGGCTTCAACTGTATGTGAACTGAGAATTTCCAGATAAACAAGCTATATTTAGAAAATGTAGAGGAACCAGAGATCAAATTGCCAACATCCATTGGATCATAGAGAAAGCATAAGAATTAAAAAAAAAAAAAAAAATTTACTTCTGCTTCATTGACTACACTAAATCTTTGTGGATTACAACAAACTGGAAAATTCATGAAGAGATGGGAATACCAGATCATCTGACCTGCTGCCTGAAAAACTAGTATGCAGGTTAAGAAGCAACAGTTAGAATCGGACATGGAACAAAGGACAATGGAAAATTGGGAAAGGGGTACAACAAAGCTGTGTACTGTCACCCTGCTTATTTCACTTCTATGCAGGGTTCAGATCAGTTCAGTATCTCAGTCGTGTCTGACTCTTTGCGACCCCATGAATTGCAGCACGCCGGGCCTCCCTGTCCATCACCAACTCCTGGAGTTCACTCAGACTCACCTCCATCGAGTCAGGGATGCCATCCAGCCATCTCATTCTTTGTCGGCCCCTTCTCCTCCTGCCCCTAATCCCTCCCAGCATCAGAGTATTTTCCAATGAGTCAACTCTTTGTATGAGGTGGCCAAAGTACTGGAGTTTCACCATTAGCATCATTCCTTCCAAAGAAATCCTAGGGCTGATCTCCTTCAGAATGGATAGGTTGGATCTCCTTGCAGTCCAAGGGACTCTCAAGAGTCTTCTCGAACACCACAGATCAAAAGCACTAATATTTCAGCACTCAGCCCTCTTCACAGTCCAATTCTCGCATCCATACATAACCACAGGAAAAACCATAGCCTTGACTAGAAGGACCTTAGTTGGCAAAATAATGTCTCTACTTTTGAATATGCTATCTAGGTTGGTCATAGATAGCAAGGAGTAAGTGTCTTTTAATTTCATGGCTGCAATCACCATGTGCAGTGATTTTGGAGCCAAAAAAATAAAGTCTGGCACTGTTTCCACTGTTTCCCCATCTATTTCCCATGAAGTGATGGGACCGGATGCCATAATCTTCGTTTTCTGAATGTTGAGCTTTAAGCCAACTTTTTCACTCTCCACTTTCACTTTCATCAAGAGGCTTTTTAGTTCCTCTTCACTTTCTTCCATAAGAGTGGTGTCATCTGCATATCTGAGATTATTGATATGTCTCCCAGCAATCTTAATTTCACCATCTGTTTCTTCCAGTCCAGCATTTCTCATGATGTACTCTGTATAGAAGTTAAATAAGCAGGGTGACAAGATACAGCCTTGTCGTACTCCTTTTCCTCTTTGGAACCAGTCTGTTGTTCCATGTCCAGTTCTAACTGTTGCTCCTGACCTGCACATAAATTTCTCAAGAGGCAGGTCAAGTGGTCTGGTATTCCCATCTCTTTCAGAATTTTCCACAGTTTATTGTGATCCACACAGTCAAAGGCTTTGGCATAGTCAATAAAGCAGAAATAGATGTTTTTCTGGAACTCTCTTGCTTTTTCCATGATCCAGCAGATGCTGGCAAATTGATCTCTGGTTCCTGTGCCTTTTCTAAAACCAGCTTGAACATCAGGAAGTTCACGGTTCATGTATTGCTGAAGCCTGGCTTGGAGAGTTTTGAGCATTACTTTACTAGTATGTGAGATGAGTACAATTGTGCAGTAATTTGAGGATTCTTTGGCATTGCCTTTCTCTGGGATTGGAATGAAAACTGATCTTTTCCAGTCCTGTGGCCACTGCTGAGTTTTCCAAATTTGCTGGCATATTGAGTGTAGCACTTTGACAGCATCATCTTTCAGGATTTGAAAGAGCTCAACTGGAATTCCATCACCTCCACTAGCTTTGTTTGTAGTGATGCTTTCTAAGGCCCACTTGACTTCACGTTCCAGGATGTCTGGCTCTAGATGAGTGATCACACCATCATGATTATCTGGGTCGTAAAGATCGTTTTTGTACAGTTCTTCTGTGTATTCTTGTCACCTCTTCTTAATATCTTCTGGTTCTGTTAAGTCCAGACCATTTCTGCCCTTTATCGAGCCCATCTTTGCATGAAATGTTCCCTTGGAATCTCAAATTTTCTTGAAGAGATCTCTAGTCTTTCCCATTCTATTGTTTTCTTCTAATTCTTTCCATTGATCACTGAAGAAGGCCTCCTTATCTCTTCTTGCTATTATTAGGAACTCTGCATTCAGACGCGTATATCCTTCCTTTTCTCCTTTGTTTTTCACCTCTCTTCTTTTCACAGCTATTTGTAAGGCCTCACCAGACAGACATTTTGCTTTTTTTCATTTCTTTTCTGAGGTAATGGTCTTGATCCCTTTCTCCTGTACAATGTCAGGAACCTCATTCCATAGTTCATCAGGCACTCTATCTATCAGATCCAGGCCCTTAAATCTATTTCTCACTTCCACTGTATAATCATAAAGGATTTTATTTAGGTCATACCTGAATGATCTAGCAGTTTCCCCTACTTTCTTCAATTTAAGTCTGAATTTGGTAATAAGGAGTTCTTGATCTGGGTCACAGTCAGCTCCTGGTCTTGTTTTTGTTGACTGTATAGAGCTTCTCCATCTTTGGCTGCAAAGAATAGAATTAATCTGATTTCGGCATTGACCATCTGGTGATGTCCATGTGTAGAGTCTTCTCTTGTGTAGTTTGAAAAGGGTGTTTTCTATGACCAGTGCATTTTCTTGGCATAACTCTGTTAGTATTTGCCCTGCTCTATTCTGCATTCCAAGGCCAGATTTGCCTGTTATTCCAGGTGTTTCTGACCTTCTACTTTTTTATTCCAGTCCCCTTTAATGAAAAGGACATCTTTTTTGGGTGTTAGTTCTAAAAGGTCTTGTAGGTCTTCATAGAACCATTCAACTTCAGCTTTTTCAGCGTTACTGGCTGGATTACTGTGATATTGAATGGTTTGCTTTGGAAACAAACAGAGATCATTCTGTCATTTTTGAGATTGCATCCAAGTACTACGTTTCGGACTCTTTTGTTGACCATGATGGCTACTCCATTTCTTCTGAGGGATTCCTGCCCGCAGTAGTATATATAATGGTCATCTGAGTTAAATTCACCCATTCTAGTCCATTTTAGTTCGCTGATTCCTAGAATGTTGACATTCACTCTTGCCATCTCTTGTTTGACCACTTCCAATTTGCCTTCATTCATGGACCTGACATCCCAGGTTCCTATGCAATATTGCTCTTTACAGCATTGGACCTTGCTTCTATCACCAGTCACATCCAGAGCTGGGTATTATTTTTGCTTTGGCTCCATCCCTTCATTCTTTCTGGAGTTATTTCTCCACTGATCTCCAGTAGCGTGTTGGGCACCTACTGACCTGGGGAGTTCCTCTTTCAGTGTTCTATCATTTGGCCTTTTCATACTGTTCATGGAGTTCTCAAGGCAAGAATACTGAAGTGGTTTGCCATTCCCTTCTCAAGTGGACCACATTCTGTCAGACCTCTCCACCATGACCCACCCATCTTGGGTTGCCCCGCGGGCATGGCTTAGTTTGGTTAAGTTAGACAAGGCTGTGTTCCTAGTGTGATTAGATTGACTAGTTTTCTGTGAGTATGGTTTCAGTGTGTCTGTCCTCTGATGCCCTCTTGCAACGCCTACCATCTTACTTGGTTTTGGCAAAGAATTGATAACTGTTCAGTTCAGTTCAGGTGCTCAGTCATCCCTGTCTATGCAGGGTACATCATGAAGAAACACAATTTTACTATGTAGTAGTTAAATCAAACATTGAGAAAACCCTTTAAGTTCCCTGGGGCTAACACTTACTTCTACTACTTACTATATGTGTATATGCCTTGGTTTAATTGGAACAATTCTGATGTATGTACACAAAGTCAGATAAATAATTACTAAAAACTTCTTTTAATTTTTCAAATAGTACTGGTTTGTATGACTTCCCATTGTAGGATTTGTTTAATTTCTTAAAGTTTCAGTTTACCTGGCTTATTTTCAGATAATTATCACAACTATAACATGACATTGTTGTGAACAGAAAATTATATAGTGTATTAAAGGCACTAATTTATTATCTTGAACAAAGCAAACAATCGATAACTGTTCAGTCCAGTTCAGTTGCTCAGTCATGTCCAACGCTTTGTGACCCCATGGACTGCAGCACGCCAGGCTTCCCTGTCCATCACCAACTCTTGGAGTTTACTCAAACTCATGTCTATTGAGTCAGTGATTCCATCCAATCATCTCATCCTCTGTCATCCCCTTCTCCTCCTGCCTTCAATCTTTCCCAGCATCAGGGTCTTTTCTAATGAGTCAGTTCTTCACATCAGGTGGCCAAAGTGTTGGAGTTTTAGCTTTAGCATCAGTCTTTCCAATGAATATTCACGACTGATTTCCTTTAGGATTGAATCTCCTTGCAGTCCAAAGAACTCTTGAGAGTCTTCTCCCAAATCACAGCTCGAAAGCAAAAATTCTTTGGCACTCAGATATCTTTATACTCCAACTCACACATCCATATATGACTACTGTACAAACCATAGCTTTGACTAGAAAGACCTTTGTTGGTAAAATAATGGCTCTGCTTCTTAATATGCTGTCTAGGTTGGTCATAGGTTTTCTTGCAAGGAGCAAAGTGTCTTCAAATTTCATGGCTGCAGTCAATATCAGCAATGAATTCAGTTCAGTTCAGTCACTCAGCCGTATCTGACTCTTTGTGGCCCCCTGAACTGCAGCACGCCAGGCCTCCCTGTCCATCACCAACACCCCGAGTCCACCCAAACCCATGTCCATTGAGTCGGTGATGCCATCCAACCATCTTATCCTTTGTCCTCCCCTTCTCCTCCTGTCCTCAATCTTTCCCAGCATCAGGGTCTTTTCTAATGAGTCAGCCCTTCACATCAGGTGGCCAAAGTATTGGAGATTCAGATTGAGCAATAGTCCTTCCAATGAATATTCAGTATTGGTTTCCTTTTCCAGTTCAGTTCAGTTGCTCAGTTGTGTCCAACTCTTTGCAACCCCATGACTGCAACACTCCAGGCTTCCTTGTCCATCACCAACTCCCAAAGCATACTCAAACTCATGTCCATTGAGTCGGTGATGTCATCCAGCCATCTCATTCTATGTTGACACCTTCTCCTCCTTCCCTCTATCTTATATAGCATCAGAGTCTTTTCAAATAAATCAGTTATTCACATCAAGTGGCCAAAGTATTGGAGTTTCAGCTTCAGCATCAGTCCTTCCAATGAACACCCAGGACTGATTTTCTTTAGGATGGATTGGTTGGATCTCCTTACAGTCCAAGGGACTCTCAAGAGTCTTCTCCAACAGCACAGATCAAAAGCATCACTTCTTCAATGTTCACCTTTCTTTATAGCCCTACTCTCACATCTGTACATGATTGCTGGAAAAACCATAACTCTGCTAAACAGACCTTCGTTGGCAAAGATGTCTCTGCTTTTTAACATGCTTTCTAGGTTGGTAATTTCTTTTCTTCCAAGGAGCAAGAGTCTTTTAATTTCATGGTTATAGTCACCATCTGCAGTGATTTTGGAGCCCCCCAAAATAAAGTCTTTCACAGTTTCCATTGTTTCCCCATCTATTTGCCATGAAGTGATAGGATCAGATGCCATGATCTTAGTTTTCTGAATGTTGAGTTTTACGTCAGCTTTTTGACTCTTGTCTTTCACTTTCATCAATAGGCTCTTTAGTTCTTCTTCACTTTCTGCCATCAGGGTGGTGTCAACTGCATATCTGAGGTTATTGATATTTATCCTGGCAATCTTGATTCCAGCTTGTGCTTCATCCAGCCTGACATTCTGCAAAATGTCCTCTTCATAAAAGTTATATCAGCAGAGTGACAATATACAACCATGACATATTCCTTTCCCAATTTGGAACCAGTTAATTTTGTTCCATGTCTGGTTCTAACTGTTGCTTCTTGACCTGCATATAGATTTCTCAGGAGGCAGGTAAAGTGGTCTGATATTCCTATCTCTTTAAGAATTTTCCACAGTCTATTGTGATCCACACAGTCAAAGACTTTAGCGTAGTCAGTGAAGCAGAAGTAGATGTATTTCTGGAATTCTCTTGCTTTTTTTATGACCCAACAGATGTTGGCAATTTGATCTCTTGTTCCTCTGACTTTTCTAAATCCAGTTTGAACATCTGGATGTTCTCGGTTCACATTCTGTTGAATGAAGCCTAGCTTGATGAATTTTGAGCATTATTTTGCTAGCATATGAGATGAGTGCAATTGTGTGGTAGTTTGAATATTCTTTGGCATTGCCTTTCTTCGGGATTGGAATGAAAACTGACCTTTTCCAGTCCTGTGGCCACTGCTGATTTTTTCAAGTTTGCTGGTTTATTAAGTTCAACACTTTCATAGTATCACCATTTAATATTTGAAATAGCTCATCTGGAATTCCATCACTTCCACTAGCTTTGTTCATAGTGATACTTCCTAAGGCCCACTTAACTTCGTATTCTAGAATGTCTGGCTCTAGGTGAATGATCACACCATTGTCATTATCTGGGTCATGAAAATATTTTTTGTATAGTTCTGTGTATTGTTGCCACCTCTTCTTAATATCTTCTGCTCCTATGTTCTATGATTAGGGAAATTGTTTAGAGGAAGATGCAAATTCAGGAGGAACTGGGTTTCTGTCAGTCAAGCAAAATCGGGACTGTAAAAGAGGAACTTTTATCTTCTAAAAGGAAAAGTAAAATTGGGAAAGTGGAAAAAATGAAATCCTAGTTTTTATGTTCAGTTCAGTTCAGTTCAGTCATTTAGTCATGTCCAACTCTTTGCAACCCCATGGACTTCAGCACGTCAGGCTTCCCTGTCCATCACCAACTTCCGAAGTTTCCTCAAACTCATGTCCATAGTGTCAGTGATGCCATCCAATCATCTCATCCTCTGTCATCCCCTTCTCCACCTGCCCTCAGTCTTTCCTAGCATAAGGGTCTTTTCCAGTGAATCAGTTCTTCGCGTCAGGTGGCCAAAGTATTGGAGATTCAGCTTCAGCGTCAGTCCTTCCAATTAATATTCAGGACTGTTTTTCTTTAGGATTCACTGGTTTGATCTCCTTGCAGTCAAAGGAACTAGTTTGATCCCCTTGCAGTCCAAACATTAAAGTAAGTACTGAAGTCAACACAATTCTACCTGTTTTCAGTGACCTCTGCAGTCTGACTGCTGGGTAGAAGTTAAGTAACTTCCTCCTGCTTAAGTCAAATAGAAGTTAAAACTGCAACTAATTTCAGGTATTTGAGTGGTAGATTGGGAATATTTTAAAAAGGAGGTCTTCTAGAAATAAAAGACAAAAACTAGTATCTTAAACAATAATTTCACATTAGGCATAATGTACTGTTTACATACTTTGTTTACCAATGATAACTTTCAGAGCAGTAACCAACACTTTTTCATCTTAATTCTCTCTTACAATGTCAGGACAATATTTATTCACATGAAATAGATACTGTAATCTTCTAAGTTCCCCACACACTTTATATATTCTGCCCCACCAATCACATTTTTGTTTGCTCTTTTTCCATGTCAGGTGGTTTATAAATACATATTCACCTCACTTTTAACCGCAAGTTTATGAAGATAGTTATCTCTAAATATAAGAATTTCAGGACAGAAAGGCGAGATGATAGCAAATTTGTAAAGCCATTACAGTGTTTGATGATAAAATGAAATTTCAGCATTTACTTACTCATGATTATCAGGTCATTGCTTATTTTAGCTGTGCCTAAAGTTTATTCTCCGTTAACTAAACTTTTCGGGTTTGAAAAACCATATATTTACTGTCTCCTACTTTCTAGTCCTCTATTAGTTGCTTATTTTTAGTCCTCTATTAGAAGCAGCTTATTATTCTTGCTTTTCCTTACATAATTTTGTATATTTGGTTGTCATTTTACCTTTTATCTTTCTTAAACAAAGTTTTACTTGTTTTACAGGACTTTTTCCATCACAGTACAGTTTGATATACATTAAGTGCTTTTTTTCTATTCAGATTTAATTGACATATAACATTGTATTAGTTTTGGTGTACAACATAGTGATTTGATGTGTGTATACTGTATATACAGTATGTATATACTGTGAAATGATTATCACAGTAAGTTTAGGTAACTTACATCACCACTCATAATTACAGATTGTTTTTTCTTGTGGTGAGAATTTTTTTAAGATCTACCTTCTTAGTATATTAAATATTTTAACCTGTATCAACTTAAGTTAAATTAATTTACTATTTCCCTTTGCACTGATCTCTATAATGTCCTGAGCCTTTTATCCATTCTGGTTTTAAGACAGATAGATAGCTAACTAGATGGCTATAGATTCATTTATTTTATAATGTAAAAATATAAAATTACATTTGTGCATATGGATGCTCCAGTCTCTGCTCTCCAGTGATTAATAATTTAAATAATATTGGAAAGCACATAGATAAAGAACAACCACATAGAAAAGAAAAGTACTTGATGAAACAAAGTTACATTACGTTTGAAAAATAAAAGCTTTTCTTTTTTGTTTACCACAGATCACCTTTTGCCTCAGGATATTCGATCATCATCATCTTCTAATGTACCACAATTATTCCTTTTTAAGGGAAGATAATGACATCAACTAGTAAATGTCAGAGATAAAATTCAGACTGTCATCTGACTACAACATGTGTGCCTAAACATCACTTAATTAATTGCCTAGAAAGAAAGAAAAAAAAAATGTATAGGAGGCTCAGAAGAAAGCAAGGTAATTTACTTATGTGGCAGAAAAGATTTCAACAAGGACATGCAACTTGACGTAAGCTTTGAAAAGTGGATGTAATCAAGATACTGGGAATTAGAAAGATAAGCATTCTAGATGCAGAACAGTATAAGCAAAGGCATGGAGAGAAAAGTTAGCTCAGTACGTTACTGAAACAGTAAAAAGCAAGTGCAAAAGTCTGATTGGATCTTTCTACCTCACACTTGTCCATCTCAAATTCAGTGCTAAACCTTTATCTGATTGTTCTATCAGATTTAGAATTACTCTTCGAGCAGACAAATTACTTTTACCCAGCATATAGTTTCAGAACCTAATGCCAGAGTGTTTTGCTTTCCTTCATTTGTAAACAATACTGTGTCCTGAGGAAGGAATATTGGATATACACTTCATATAGGAATATATTAGATTTTTAAATTACATGGTGTTGCATATGTCACACTCCAGCAGGCTCATTCCTGAAAGGATAAAGTTAGTCATGGAGAGAGGAGTTGCATTAGAAACACAAATGCATGATGAATATACAAGGGTAAATAAGTGAAATATGTCTCGCTGAAATGAAGACTGAATTCAAATTATACAGCCTGCCACAGATATAGAAAAGGCTTCTTGAATTCATTATTTAACACAGAACTGTACAAATGGTCATCTCATATTGTAAAGTCTAGCTTTTCATTCCATCTGCCACAAGGGTGGCCATCAGGCAAAATGTCTGTTTTGACAAATACCACCCAACTGTGAAAGTAACCTTTTGCTTTAATTCTTTATTCAAGAACTAGCCTGGTGTTTTTAATTGGCTAATGCTGTTGTAGAATCTGCTGTCTCCAAAAGAATATAATACTTCTAAAAAATAGGTCTGTTTTAATTTCTTCCCTTTTAATGTAGCTTAATATGAAAACTGTTTTGCATTCCAGTTGTAATTAGTGAGTATAATCAGTGTAAAAATTTTAATGGTGGGTATAGCTGCAATATGCTAGCTCTGTGAACATATCCAGTATGTTAAAATTATTATTCCCAAATCAAAGAGGAGACATATGACAGCCAAAATCAGTTGATATGGAGAAGCTGATTTTTGAAAATATTTCTGGTTACCATAGTTGTTCTAATATTTATTTAGTTAATTTTTATTTTCTTCCATTTTATTATTTCTTCATTCAGTTCCTAGCAATATAATCAGGTACAGGCAAGATTCTTTTTCTATTCAGTGCTTTAAATAAGTACTGAAAAGGGAACAAATAATTTAGACATTTGGACAGTTTCCAGTTGAATCATTTGCATTTACAATTATAAATATGGACTAAATTAAAACTTATTTTAAAACTTCAGTTAAGTTCACAGACACATTTCAGCCGAACACTGACAAAGATGAAGACAATAGTAACAGGAGATGCCCTCAGTATCTGATTCTGTGAGTTAAAATCTAGTTTCTGGCAGTATATATTTATCATACCAAGCTGTTGTAGATGTCTGAGAAGATTATGTATTGTTTTACTTACTTTGAAACATTAATAAGTTATATTTTAGAATCACTCTTTCCACGTAAGAGTTTTCCATATTTTTAAATTAACACCTTAAAATGATTGGAGAAATAAATATTTATTCTGTATGAAAGTATGAACATTGTGCAGGTAATAAGTGAACTTATTTATAAAATTTGGACATTGCACATTGTAAAATGCTGACAATCTTCAAGTCCCCTAGTCATTTGAAGTTTTTCATTATCTTTGATTTTTGAAAGAGTATACAAGCCTTCACCAGTGTCTATATGAATTCTTTAGATTACACTTATTGTTTCATTAAGTTCAACTCTTGTATATTTTGGGGTAGGTTGACAACTGTGAAAATGCTTAATATAGCACTGCCATCTCCAAAAGAACTGCATATTCTCATCTTTACCTTAGGTTTCCACCAAAAGGTTTCATTTCCAGTAAAGGGTCCCCTTCACACATCTTTGATATTTAGAGATTTCCTCTCTAAGATTATCCTTTGTGTTCATGTACATTGCAAAATGGACTAGATTCCAAATCAGACTACAATACACAATGTGATTCGAATCATCTATAAAAGGTGTATTTCATTCTGAAATATATTGAGATTTTGAGTGAGATTGGGAAAAATGTTAATCCTGTCATTTTTATTTTTAAGTTATTAGGAATCAAACAATGAAATTTTCATGTCTCTCTACATCAAGTATTAGTTTATGAGTTATTTAATTTGAATTTGTAGGTGCCTGATTATTAAAACAACATGTTATGTATTAATGTTACCTCTTTCACATTTAGAAACATTATTTAACTAAAACACACTTGCCGCTTAGAAGGAAAGCTCTGACAAACCTAGACACTGTATTAAACAGCAGAAACATATCTTGCTGACAAAGTTTTGTATGGTGAAAGCTATGGTTTTTCTAGTAGCGATGTACAGATGTAACAGTTGCACTAAAAAGATGGCTGAGTAACAAAGAACTGATGCTTTTGAATTGTGGCACTGGATAAGACTCTTGAGAATCCCTCAGACAGCAAGGAGATCAAACCAGTCAAGCCTAAAGGAAGTCAACCCTGAGTATTCACTGGAAGGATTGTTGCTGAAGCTACAATACTTTGGCCACCAGATATAAAGAGAAGATTCATTGGTAAAGACCCTGATGCTGGAAAAGATTCAAAGCAAAAGAAGGGGGTGGCAGAGATGACAGAGGCTAAATAGCATCACCGACTCAATGGACATGAATTTGAGCAAACTCTGATAGATAGTGAAGGGCAGAGGAGCCTAGCATGCTGCAGTCCATGGTGTCACAAAGAGTCAGACGCAATTTGGCAACTGAATAACAGCAAAACTTACTGAATAAATCTATACTTATAAAAACAATATCTTGGAAAATTTTAATCATGGGCAACATTAAAAAATTTTTGGAATGTTTTTGCTTTGATTTTTATTTAGCGTATGAAAGTGAAAGTGAAAGTTGTTCCATCATGTTTGACTCTTTGTGATACCGTGGACTATACAGTCCCTGGAATTCTGTAGGCCAGAATACTGGAGTGTGTGGGTAGCCATTCCCTTCTCCAGAGGATCTTCCCAACCAGGGAGAGAACCCAGATCTCCCACATGGCAAATATATTCTTTACCAGCTGAGCCACCAGGGAATATATTATGGGCTAAAAATGTGTCTTTCCCCAAATTCATACATTAAAATTCTAATCCCCAATTTGATAGTATTAGGAGGTAGGATCTTTGAGAGATAATTAGGTCATGAGTGTAGAAGTCTCATCAATGTGATTAGAGACTTATAAAAAGGACCACAGAAAATGTTTCCACTCTGCCATGTGGTGATAAATTGAGAAGGCAGTCATCTGCAAATCACAAAGAGGGCCTTAACCAAACACCAGGTTACCTGGCACTTTGACCTTGGACTTCCCAGCTTATAGATCTAGTGAGAAATAAATGTCTGTTGTTCAAACCACCAGTCTATAGTAATTTGTTATAGCAGCCTAAACTAACTAGAGAACAGTTTTGGAAATGTTTATGAAGTTTAATGTAATGATACACTATTAATATTTTATCTAGGTTATACATAAAATATATGGAAAGTGGAATAATATATAAAAACCAGATTAACATAAACATTATTTAATCTGCCTGTCAAGTAGGAGACTGGAGTTCTATCCCTAGGTTGGAAAAATCCCCAGGAAAAGGAAACAGCAATCCACTCCAATATTCTTGCCTGGAAAATCCCATGGACAGAGGAGCCTGAAAGGCTGCAGCAGTCCATGGAGTTGCAAAAGAGTTGGATATGACTTAGTGACTAAACAATGACAAACAATATTGTGCATGTGGCATGAAGTAAGGATATTAATGTTTTTCTAATTGATAATGAGTATTCCTAAAATCAGTTTTTAAAAGTACTTCTTTATGAGTTTAAGAAAGAATTTACACACATATATATATATATATATATAGAGAGAGAGAGAGAGAGAGATACACACACACATATATATGAGTATATATTATATAACAGTGACTATGTATGAAGAAGGCTGAGCGCCAAAGAATTGATGCTTTTGAACTGTGGTGTTGGAGAAGACTCTTGAGAGTCCCTTGGACTGCAAGGAGATCCAACCAGTCCATTCTGAAGGAGATTAGCCCTGGGATTTCTTTGGAAGGGAAGATGCTAAAGCTGAAACTCCAGTACTTTGGCCACCTCATCTGAAGAGTTGACTCACTGGAAAAGACTCTGGTGCTGGAAGGGATTGGGGACAGGAGGAGAAGGGGACGACTGAGGATGAGATGGCTGGATGGCATCACTGACTCGATGGACGTGAGTCTGAGTGAACTCCAGGAGTTGGTGATGGACAAGGAGGCCTGGTGTGCTGTGATTCATGGGGTCACAACGAGTTGGACATGACTGAGCGACTGAACTGAACTGACGGTGATTTTTTTTTTTATTTTGATGACCTAGTTTTGTTAGTATTATGTCATTTTCTTCATTCTTGTTCATAATAATGTGTTCTAATGTCTGCAGCCATCTATAACATCTGTTTTTATAATATATATTTATAATATATATTATTATATAACATTTATTTTTCTATTTTAATGTTTTTATTTTTACATAAGCTTCTACTGTTTGTCAAGTTAAAAGAACACTCCAAAACTATTTTATTAAAATTGATTGAACTGGAATTAATTTTAATAATACTGATTTCTTTACAATGTTTTTCATATGCATATATGTCTCCCATACATTTGTAAATTTTGCTCCTATTTTTATGTTTTATACTTATATATGTTATAGCTATAGAGTGTTAGAAACTTCAACAGGTGTAACTACATAGATACAAAAATGGTCACAAATATATTACAGTCTACAATACCATGGAATATTCATTCTTGGATGGATATAAGATTGATACACATGTAAACAAATAAATTCAGTATTATATAGTGTATGTAATTAAAAATGCATGTGGAAAGTACACAAATGGTATTATAGGTCAAGGTAGGCAGTATGACAGACTGTGAAATTAAAAAATATTGAATTTCATGATGTTTTTGCTACATTACTTTGCCAACAATGGTCCGTCTAGTCAAGGCTATGGTTTTTCCAGTGGTCATGTATGGATGTGAGAGTTGGACTGTGAAGAAAGCTGAGTGCCAAAGAATTGATGCTTTTGAACTGTGGTGTTGGAGAAGACTCTTGAGAGTCCCTTGGACTGCAAGGAGTTCCAACCAGTCCATTTTAAAGGAGACCAGTCCTGGGTGTTCTTTGGAAGGACTGATGGCTAAAGCTGTTACTCCAGTACTTTGGCCACCTCATGCAAAGAGTTGACTCATTGGAAAAGACTCTGATGCTGGGAGAGATTGGGGGAAGGAGAAGGGGACGACAGAGGATGAGATGGCTGGATGGCATCACTGAATCGATGGACATGAGTCTGAGTGAACTCCAGTAGTTGGTGATGGACAGGGAGGCTTGGCGTGCTGCAATTCATGGGGTCGCAAAGAGTCGAACACGACTGAGCGACTGAACTGAACTGAACTTAACTTTGTAATATTAGGTAAATTACTTAATCTTTTAATCCTCAGTTTTTTTTTCTTAAACTCAAATTATATTAGCATAGAAATATAACACGTATGGTGTGTTTTACATAGTGTTATGAATGCATGTGTCAATGGCAGCTGATGATGGTGGTGGTGATGGTATGATGATGGTGATGATGAAAGTATATAAAAAATGAGTTGCCGTTCCACATAGATATAAAAGAATAAGGATTGGTTTTGAAAAATAAAAATATTCCAGTAAGATGAAGAAAGGTGTATTTGAAAGACAGACTAAAGGCAAGTCAAGGGCTTTGTTTATGTAGACTACATGAGGGGATTTTGGGTTGATATGAGATGGTCATTTGTACAGTGATCGAGTGATTGAATACAAGCAAAGGGCATGGAAATCTCCTATTTTGTTTTTTTAGAAAGATAACCATCATGGCTATGAAATATGAATATAAGAGAAGCAAATTTCAGATAGGGAATTCTGTCAGGAGACTACAGTATTGAAATAACTGATGAAAGAGATGAACTGGAGCCTAAATTACCTGTCAATCATACCTTAATAAAGTTCACACAAATAGTGAACTGGAGTATTGGCAATTAAAATAGGATAGATAAACATGCCTCATCAGAAGACCACATTTTCCGCTTGCACCCTTCCAACTGCTCCAATTTGAAAACGTGAAGCGCGCCAGAGCTGTGCGCCTGCGTAGTTCCATCTTTTGTGCTTTTTGTTAATACTTTCTGCTTTGGCGGCAGGGTTTCTTCTCCTGTCTATCCCCGATGCTACTGCTACTCAGGACCACTTTGTCTTCTTCCAGCTAACTTGACATTTTCAAAGTTGACAGGGAAGGTACGTGAGTCCCTTCTCACCATGTCACTGGGTGGGGACACAGCTTTCTATCTACTATATTCTGGGTGTCTCCAGAGGAAACAGCATGGGGCTTGGGGAGCTTGGAAAGCTTGGGGAGCCAGGTGGCCCTCCATAGGCTCCGGGCCCATGTGCTGTCCAGGCCTTGGAGATGGGTGCACCAGACTTTGCCAGGCCAGGTTAGTGAAGTAGAAGGGGAGATGGGGTAGGTGAGTGGGCCCAGCCGTTGCCACCTCTATGAAACAAAAGCCCAGGGTTCTCTCTCACCTCGCTGGCCCGAAGGCACCATTTCTGGGTCAAAGCACATGCTGAGCCAGGACTTGTGTAAGGCTCCCAGGGCCACCTTGGACTATCTGGTGGGAGTGTTGACCTCTGCCACCACTGCCAGAACACCAAGCTTTGGCCATCTGGGTGGAGGTGGGCCTGGCCATCACGGTCTGGTGTCTGGGTGCCTGCTGGGAGTACAACGTGCTGTTGCTGACTCCTTGCGCTGCAGTCAGCAAGGTCGAAGCAAGGTCATATAGGGTGTCTGCGAGGTGTGGCTGCTGAGCCCCTGCCATATGCGGGCTCCTCTCAAAGGGGTGCATCTCTCGGTCCTGGTGGAGGCTTTCTGCAGCCTTTCAGGGGGCTTCTACAATTGGAAGGGGCTCCCAGAAATTGCATCATTGTTTACTGTTAAGTGGGGACTGTCATTCATTGGTTGTGTAGGCTGTGGCTGTCTGGAAGGTCTCTTAGAGTCCACACAGGCCACCTTGGGAGTGCCAGCCACCACCACCACCCAGGATATCAGGGTAGGCTTGGTGGGTGGTCCGGGCTGGAGACATGTTGTTCCCATAAGTATGGAGGTCAGAATACCCACTATTTCTGTGGTTGATGAAAATCCTTTGCAGGTGAGATAGGAATATCTCAGGTATGGTGAGTTTAATCCTGCCAGTTTGCCATCCATAGGGGGTAGGGCAGGGCATTCTTGTTGTTAAGGAAGAACTGGTGTAGCTTTTAGAGAAAACATGACACTGCTGAAAGTCACTGTGTGACCTTCACACATTCATTGCTACTGCTGCCTGCTTCGCCTGTAATTGTATATGAGGATCAAGAGCAGGGCCAATGGAATGGGTGGTTCTACTGCATTGAAGGAGAGAGGGAACTGGAGCAGCCAGGGACACTAAAAGAGGAGGAGGAAGGGAGGCAAGGCAGGCTTGACACCACCACCTTTGCCAAGCTTTGGAGAATTGACCCCTGAGGGCATTGAGTCACACAGTGACCTCCCTGCCCCTCAACACATCAGATGCTTCTGGCTCCCTGAGACTCAACCATGGAAGGCATAGAAAAGCATGTAACAAGAAACACATGGCTTTTAATCCTGACAGGACAGACAAGAAAAACCAAGGATAAACATTTCAGTGAATTTTACTATTCTCCCACTGGTAATGGGGAAGGAGGAACCATTTACATTTAATAAATGTTTCTCCCCTCATCCTTCCTGATTGTATTATCTTTATTTTTGGTCAAGACAGAGAAGATAACTTTGTCTCTGAGTCAGTTGAGTGGTGAGAATTGTGCCTTGGGTGTTGAGACAAGTGCTCAGAGGTCTGGTAGCTGGGTGGCTGTCTCCTGATGATACAGAAAAGTAACAAGCACCAGGGTGTGGAGGCCTGGTAAGATCAGATCTATATTGAGAGGCAACAAGATGGGTTGGTTACTGGGAGAAGAGAAACCTGGTGGAAACATAGGGCAAGTAGGCATGATAATGGGGATGGGTGAGATAAAGGTAGGGAGAAAGGAATGTGGGGAACATTGGGAAGTAGGAGATTGGTAAGGCGCTCACCTCAATGATTCAGAGCAGGAAACAAAAGGGGAAAGGGCAGAGTAAAAGAGGAGGGGAGGACAGTTGCCCTACCTCTGATAGGCCTGAGAGGATGAGGAAATATGAGGTTTCAAGAAGGGAGATAATAGAGTTGGTGTAAGAATGAGGCTTTCATTTCCGTAACTGAAGCGCTAGGCCACGGTGGCTTTGGAGATCTTGAAAGGATGAATTCTGAACTAAAATTGTCCACTGCAAAAGAATGAGGCAGAATCAGCTCCATAACCAAGGCCTCCCACCCCCACCCCTTAGGTTCCTTGAGAAGCCCAGACACCTAGTACAAGTGATGAGAAAGGGAAGGTTACTCACAGGCTGCCTAGGGGGAAGGGCACATTGTAATCCACAATCATTTAACTCAGATAGACAATGCTACACAGTGGCTCCTGGGGAGGGGACCTGGAAGACTCTGGGTTGCAGGAGAGAGTGGCATCCAGGTACACAGAGTAAGGAGTGTGGCAGGGGATTATTAGGGATAGGACACTTGGAGGGCAAGAGTGAGGGATGAGGCTTAAGTACTAGCTTGAATCCAAAGCTGAGCTGCACACAGTGGAATGAGAAAGGAAAGCAAGTGGGATGAGTACTCTCACAGCCAACCCCCCTGCCACCCCCCCACCCCCTACCCCCCAGAAGCCCCAGGCTTTGGTTTTGTTGGTACGTAGATGCTTTAGGCCTGTAGAAGTTAAAAATGAAAAGGTCACAAGACTACACAACTGCGCCTTCTAAGCCTCCCTGCTGCCTTCATCCTCACTCTGTATTTGTCCCCTTCTTTACTTTTCCTGCTTCCCTTCTGAACCATAGCAGAAGGCCTTGTCTCCTTCCCCTTATGTCCTCCACTGTCTTGTAGCTTTACCTCTCTTCCATCCTGGGGAGGAGAATCTGGGTTGCAAGCAGGCTGTGGGGCTGCAAACCATTAGTCCAAGTGTAGTCTCTTATTGCCTCCTTAGGACCTGGCCAGGACTTGGCAAGAGTGGTGGTGATCCTGGGTTAGGGACGCTGGTGGAGGCTCCTGGGTGGGTGGCAGTGCTGTTGCTTGTCACCTAAACTGAGCCATTACCATGACTGGTGGTGGTAGTAGGATTGTGAGTGGCTATTGTGGACTTTAGGTTGATGGTGCTATTTCTATGAGTGGTGGTTCTGTGGCTCTTAGTGGTCCTGTGGCTGGTTGTTCCAGGGCTTGCTGTGGCTGTAGGTGTCACTGTGAAGGATGGCAGTAGAATGGCTGATTTTTAAGGAGGATAATCATTCCTTGTTCCCTGGGCTTCAGCAGAGGGAAGACTGAATAGCCTCCCAGGGGCATGCTTCTCCTACTCCTCTAGTCCCCTTTCTGCTTACCTGCTGGTAACCCCAGCAAAGCCCAGAGGAAAGCACAGTCAGCCTTATGTTAGAGTCCAGGTAGGTTCTGTGCTGTACCAGCTGCCTACTTCATCAACCATATTCCCTCTGCCTTCACTTGGAAAAAGAGGAAATAAATCTTTGACTTCCTGTAACTGAGATCACCTCACACCCATCCTGACTTGGACACCTCAGCCCCAGCCACCAATCTCTTAGTCATTAAATTCTGGTCATTAAATTAGGAGATAATTGGCCCTGGTGTCACAAAAGTGTGAGCTGTCAGTGTCAAGAGTGTTATGTGGGTAGAGTTAAGAGTTTTGGGGCAGTTGATCCTTGGGGACTCATTTGTCTATCTCAGCAAAACATGCTCGGTAGTTTGGCAAGTGATTGTAGAGTCAACAGTCACCCCTTCAGAGAAGAATGGGCTCAACAGGATGTAAAATTAGAACTTTTATTTCTGCTCTCTTTCCCCTCCACCTTCCCCTTTGCTAAGACATGTGAGGTACTTATGATGATCCTTGCCCAAACCCTTACAGAAAGGTCATGTTATCCAGTCAACATCACCATTTCCCAGTCAAAAAAAAGCACACTGAAAGGGTAAAACTTAGCTAATGCAGCTGAGCAGAACCATATGTAATAACAGGAGATGGAGAGAGGTAAGAAATGAGAAGCAGAAGTAGGGAGATTCCAAGTCATTTTATTAAGAGTTTTGTGTTTACTTACTGAATCAATAAATGCTAAACAAATGTGTTTAGGTCAATTTAGGAAGATCGATGCTAAAAATTAAAAGGTTGGGAAGAGAGTGGATTTGCAGCTTATTCCTAACATTATTATTATGGTAAATAGGAGGAAGTTGGTGCATGAAAACAAGAAGCACAAAGACAAAAGGGAACACTGGCTTAGGAGGGTAGGAAATAATTTGAGACATGCTGAGCTTGAAATGTTTTGGGATGTTAGGATGGAATACTCTTTTAAGCAACTGAATCTCAGGGGAAAAAAAAAAAAAGATGGTGCCACACTAAGATGGTACTTAGTGTGCTATATGTGTGTGCTGATTCATGTCCAATTCTTTTCAACCATGGATTGTAACCAGCCAGGCTCCTCCATCCATGGGGTTTTCCAGGCAAGAATACTATAGTAGGTTGCTATTTCCTCATGCGAATGTTAGTACTTTGGTGATGTCTAAGGTTGAATAGAAAAGCAATTAAGGACAATGTTTAGAAGTATATTTTTCTTCCCAACTTTTTTGAGGTATAACTGACAAATTAGGTAAGACAAAGAAAGGCATCTAAATCAGAAAAGGAAATAGATGTCTGTTTCCAGAGACATGTTTATATATGAAACATTATCATATATAGAAAACACTAAAGACTCAAATAATGCTACTTATTTATTATCTGTGTGAAGGAGCACAGATTACTGTATCTTAGTTTTATCTCTATAAAATGGAGGTCTAAAAAGTAAACATTAAAGCCTTATTGTGAGAAATCAGTAATTGCACGTATGAATTATGTTGAATATCCAATAGATTTGAATTATTATTTAATGAAAGACTAAATTTGAGGAGACTTGATGTTTTGGAACTGATTTCATAATCTTTATTATCTCTCTGACCATAACCTACTCTTTTACCTGAGTCTTGCCTAATGTTTTTCAGCAAACTAGCCTTCTTTCTGTTTTTGGATCAACCCTGCTAAAGGGCACAGCTACAGGGGCATCAGTAATTTTACATAAAAATATGCCTTCAGGCCTTTTTTTCCAACTGTTCTTCCATCTTCTTGAAAGAGATTTTCATTGACTAAATTTTGACTGTTAATCTAATCTTGGCTTAAATGTGACCTCTCAGATCTTCCAAATATAAATAACTACTCAGTGACTATCTCATAGTTTTATTTAATTTTATGCATACTGTATGGAGAAAACAATGGCAACCCACTCCAGTACTCTTGCCTGGAAAATCCCATGGATGGATGAGCCTGGTAGGCTGCAGTCCATGGGGTCGCTGAGTGACTTCACTTTCATTTTTTACTTTCATGCCTTGGAGAAGGAAATGGCAACCCACTCCAGTGTTCTGGCCTGGAGAATCCCAAGGACAGTGGAGCCTGGTGGGCAGCCATCTAGAGGGGTCGCACAGAGTCAGACACAATGGAAGTGACTTAGCAGCAGCAGCATGCATACTGTATATTCTTTGTTTTTATGTGAGTTATGATCTTCCCTGGTGTCTCAGATGGTAAAACGTCTGCCTACAATGCGGGAGACCTGGGTACAATCCCTGGGTCAGGAAGATCTCCTGGAAAAGGAAAGGGCAACCCACTCCAGATTCTTGCCTGGAAAATCCCATGGACAGAGGAACGTGGTTAGGCTACAGTCCATGGGGTCGCAAAGAGTCGGACACGACTGAGCGACTTCATTCACTCACGCATCATATATTAATCAATATACTTGTTTATTGTTTTTGTCCCTTAAATAGAATTTAAGTTCTATTAGAGAAGGAAACTTGTCTAGCATTTTCACATATATCCTATGTGACGAGGATACTGTCAGGCATATGGTGAAGTTTAGTAATGTTTTTGGAGGGAATGAATGGAAGAAAAAACAGTTTAAAATCTTCTGAATAACTGAGAAGATCTTTCAGAGTTACAAAATTCTTTGATATCTTCTCAAAAAGAATTTTATCTAGAGAGTAACTAAATGACTAAGAAAACTGAGAAAACTAATTCCAAAAACTAAGATCATGGCATCTGGTTCCATCACTTCATAGGAAATAGATGGGGAAACAGTGACAAACTTTATTTTTTGGGCTCCAAAATCACTGCAGATGATGACTGCAGCCATGAAATTAAAAGACGCTTACTCCTTGGAAGAAAAGTCATGACCAACCTAGACAGCATATTAAAAAGCAGAGACATTACTTTGTGAACAAAGGCCCATCTAGTCAAAGCTATGGTTTTTCCGGTAGTCACATATGGATGTGAGAGTTCAACTATAAAGAAAGCTGAGCATCAAAAAGTTGATGCTTTTGAACTGTGGTGTTGGAGAAGACTCTTGAGAGTTCCTTGGACTGCAAGGAGATCCAGCCAATCCATCCTAAAGGAAATCAGTTCTTAATATTCATTGGAAGGATTGATGCTGAAGCTGAAGCTCTAATACTTTGGCTCCCTGATGCAAAGAACTGACTCATTTGAAAAGACCCCTGATGCTGGGAAAGATTGAAGACAGGAGGAGAAGGGGATGACAGAAGATTAAGTGGTTGGATGGCATCACTGACACAATCAATCTGCATTAGTTTCAGTAAACTCCGGGAATTGGTGATGGACAGGGAGGTCTGATGAGCTGCAGTCCATGGGGTCACAAAGAGTTGGACACAACTGAGCTACTGAACTGAACTGGACTAAGTGACAGTAGATCCCTTTGATTTTTATAGACACTGGGCAAGGGGAGAATCAGTAACTAAAGTATAATTTCTGATACAGTTTTTAATTTGTATGATGGAGACATGAATACAAGCAAAACAGATGATTCAAATTATCATTTATTATCGCCAAAAATGGAGGAAGAACATAATCTCTAAACATAGGACATGTTGCCATCAGTTTAGTTCAGTTGCTCAGTTGTGTCCGACTCTTTGCGACCACATAGATTGCAGCACACCAGACTTCCCTGTCCATCATCAACTCCCAGTTTACTCAAACTCATGTCTATTGAGTCGGTGATGCGATCCAACCACCTCATCCTGTCATCCCCTTCTCCTCCTGCCTTCAATCTTTCCCAGCATCAGGATCTTTTCCAATGATTCAATTCTTCGCATCAGGTGGCCAAAGTATTGGAGTTTCAGCTTTAGCATCAATCCTTTCAATGAATATTCAGGACTGATTTCCTTTAGGATGGACTGGTTGGATCTTCTTGCAGTCCAAGGGATTCTCAAGAGTCTTCTCCAACATCACAGTTCAAAAGCATCAGTTTTTCAGTGCTCAGCTATCTTTATAGTCCAATTCTCACATCCATACATGACTACTGGAAAAACCATAGCCTTGACCCGACAGACCTTTGTTGACAAAGTAATGTCTTTGCTTCTAATTTGCTGTCTAGGTTGGTCATAACTTTTCTTCCAAGGAATAAGTGTCTTTTAATTTCATGGCTGCAGTCACCATCTGTAGTGATTTTGGAGCCCCCCCAAAATAAAGTCTGTCACTGTTTCCACCGTGTCCCCATCTATTTACCATGAAGCAATGGGACATGTTGCTATATAAAGAACTAATTATACTGAAGCTATTTTTTGTGATTATTTTCTTGAAAATCAGTGAAAGTTTATTTAAAGACCAGTGGAAGAAGTTTGCAAATTCTTGGTTGAAAGCAGAGAATAAAATTCTGTAGTCTAAACTCAGAGTTTGTCAATTTCATGTACTTTTCAGGGAGATGGCCTGAGTAATAAAGTGTCCCTTTGTCTGAGTCAGGGGATCAGAGACTTGTGTAGTCTTTATTATAGTTTCTGCCTTTGAACTTTGTCTTTATTTTGAATATGTCTGTTTGGGGAGTATTCCATATCTGGCCCGACCTGAATTATACCCTGTATAATGTATCTTTCCCATCCTGTACTTAGCATAACTTTAGCAACTAGAGAGTTCCAGAAATACATCTATTTCTGCTTTATTGACTATGCCAAAGCCTTTGACTGTGTGGACCACAATAAACTGTGGAAAATTCTTCAAGAGATGGGAATACCAGACCACCTGACCTGCCTCTTGGGAAACCTGTATGCAGGTTAGGAAGCAACAGTTAGAAATGGATATGGAACAACCGACTAGTTCTAAATAGGAGAATGAGTACGTCAAGGCTGTATATTTTCACCCTGCTTATTTAACTTCTACATAGAGTACATCATGAGAAACCTGGGCTGGAAGAAGCACAAGATGGAATCAAGATTGCTGGGAGAAATATCAGTAACCTCAGATATGCAGATAACAACACCCTTATGGCAGAAAGTGAAGAGAAACTAAAAAGCCTCTTGATGAAAGTGAAAGAGGAGAGTGAAAAAGATGGATTAAAACTCAATATTCAGAAAATGAAGATCATGGCATCTGGTCCCATCACTTCATGGGAAATAGATGGGGAAACAGTGGAAACAGTGTCAGACTTTATTTTGGCGGGCTCCAAAATCACTGCAGATGGTGACTTCAGCCATGAAATTAAAAGGCGCTTACTCCTTGGAAGAAAAGTTATGACCAACCTAGACAGCATATTCAAAAGCAGAGACTTTACTTTGCCAACGAAGGTCCGTCTGGTCAAGGCTATCGTTTATCCAGTGGTCATGTATGCATGCGAGAGTTGGACTGTGAAGAAAGCTGAGTGCCAAAGAATTGATGCTTTTGAACTGTGGTGTTGGAGAAGACTCTTGAGTGTCCCTTGGACTGCAAAGAGATCCAACCAGTCCATTCTGAAGGAGATCAACCCTGGGATTTCTTCGGAAGGAATGATGCTAAAGCTGAAACTCCAGTATGTTGGCCACTTAATGTGAAGAGTTGACTCATTGGAAAAGACTCTGATGATGGGAGGGATTGGGGGCAGGAGGAAAAGGGGATGAGGGAGGATGAGATGGCTGAATGGCATCACCGACTCAATGTCAGTGAGTTTGAATGAACTCCGAGAGATGGTGATGGACAGGGAGGCCTGGCGTGCTGCAATTCATGGGGTCGCAAAGAGTCGGACACGACTGAGCGACTGAACTGAACTGAACTGAATATTAGTTGCTAATATTAGTTTCATTACTTCCCTGGTGGCTCAGCATTAAAGAATCTGCTTGCCAATTTAGGAGACACAGGTTCGATCCCTTGGTCGGGAAGATCCCCTGGATCTTCTCCCCTGGAGAAGTAAATGGTAACCCATTCCAGTATTCTTGCCCAGGAAATCCCATGGACAGGGGTGCCTGGGAGAGAAAAGAGCTGGACTTGACTTCACAACTAAACAACAACAACATCAGTTTGATGTTAGTCTGGAACATGAATGCAGAGATACTTTTTGATGAAGTTGACCATGAACCTACCTCTTGAAGGTAATTGGGAAGTTATTAGATTTGGAGAAAGTAGATAGATATTCAGTAGGTAGATATGTTGATGCATGGCAAAACCAATACAGTATTGTAAAGTAAAATATAGTAAAAATAAATAAATAAATAAATAAATGAATAAAAGAAAGTAATGACATAGACAGGACAGAGGTGAAATTTGAGTCATATTTAGTAAATGACATAGATATTTGCTTACTAGGAGAAAGCAAGACTTCAGATTACAATTCTGTTTGTTTCTTTTCTGATTTGTATTCTCTGTCTAGAAGTGTATGTGTTCATTGCCTTTTGGTTCTTATTTGTTTTGAGACACAGTATTCCAAAATTATTTGCTACATGAAGAAGCTTCTTTCTTGACCTCACAAAAGAAACCACTTTACACAGTCTACATTTTATATATTACTTGAGTATGAGATGGCTGTATTTTTTTCTGAGCTAGCTACAGCAGGTTTCTCCATTCTTATTACAGTAAAGAGGATTTTAATGATTTACCTCTGTTATTTAGATAGCATGCACATACATGAGCTAGGCTCCCACTCTCTAGACTGAAGATGAAATAGATGTATTTGGCTTATGATGGGTATCACTTGTAAATGTTACATTAACTATTTCTGCTGTAGATGTCACTGTTTCCTTAGCCTCTTATACATTCATGGTTTGTTTTTTTTTTTTTCTGAGTTATGTGTCTGAATATGATGTACATAAAAGCAGGTAAGCAAAAAATGGCAAATCTTTACATCTTTTATTTTTGGGACTACTCTTAAGAAACTTTTTCTTACAAAAATGCAAAGATTTTATTTGAACTTTGAACAGAAAATAGCTACAGTAATTTATCTTCCCCTGATATTCTTTATAGGTTAGGACTGATTTCAATATTGTCAGGATTGCCCTATATATCCTTCTTTGCTTTTCTGTGCCAAAGAATAGATTTCTATTCAAATCTTTTGAATAGAGCAGCACTTAACTAAAATTGACAACTCTTTTGACTTCTTTAGTAAAAATACAAGCACAGAAAGGAACATCCATGTCACAGAAAGGTATTCATTTACTTCTTCCAGGTAAAATGAAAGAGTCTTATTCTTTTGTTCATAGTTGTACTGAACTCTTTGATTCACAAAAGCAATTTGCTATATTTATATAAGTTAAAGTTTATTCTTTAGGTTAATATCATATTACTATTACAACTAACCTTGTGTTCCAAATGAATTACTACCCTGTGCTCTTGTGATTAACTTTCATAACTGGCACATTTTCTTTCTTTATACTTATAACAAAACAAAAGTGTCAGAAAATGCATGTTTTTAGGATCAAAACAAAACATAAATAAGTATAACTGGAATTAACTTGGTAAAAGTGATGTCTGATGTCAACTTCTGACCAAGGATAATTCATATAATTCATGTGTTCCCTCATCTTTAACACTCTCATTGGTATTAAAACTTTTACATCCTCTAAAGCTTTTGAATGTCATTCTATCTAGACATCTTTCCAATTACTATCCACTTGAGTGATTTCAATATCAACTTTCTTAATTTTATATATCCTAGCCTCTTAGTTATTTTACTTTTCTAAACACTAATGATCTTTATTTCAGCACAACTGCAGCCAAATGCCTACATAGGCTATGTTTTAAATTTCACTCTCATTAAAAATTGACTTCATCAATATCAAATTCCAGTCTATCTCTCTCAGATGTCAAGCTTGCTGTTTTCTTCCCTTACTTCTTGTATGATCTTCCTTCTCTCTTAAACCTCAAGATCAAAACAGATAAAAAGCCTTGAATCACCAGTCTTCTAAAATTCCTCACAATAGCCACTCTTAACAGTGCTCTCTGGAATTTTGACTACTCATTACCATCCTGGAGTAGTCACCTCTTGATTATAGGCTTTTTCTCTCCAGATATTTCAACACGTTGAATTCAGAGTAAAGCCTATAAAATGCTGAACAGTTCATGTCAGTTCCCTGATGAAAATCCTTGAATAGTATCTCTAATTTTTCTTATTTTCAAACATCTTAAAAGACCGTCATGTTTTTCCTCTGTAATACTCTTTGTCTGAAATATAAGACTTCACTATCTTTTTATGGCTGACAGCAAAATTTCCTGTCTGAACGTAGATGAAAATTCCATAGGAACATACTCTGGCCCATGAAAGCCTGATTAAATGACACTCAAGACGTGGTCCCAAACCTTTTTGGCACCCGGAACCCATTTCATGGAAGATGATTTTTCCATTGGCCAATGTTGGTGAGGAGGGTTTTGGGATGATTCAAGTGCATTACACTTATTGTGTACTTTATTTCTAAACTGATGCCACCTCCGATCTAACTGGAGGTACTGTTCTGTGGCCTGGAGGTTGGGGACCCCTGCACTCCAGGGTTCACATTATCTCCTTCGTCCTATTTTATTATAGGTTTTGAATTATAGTTTCACTTAGGTACCCTCATTTTTGGCAAACATGCTTCTATTTATCTACATTTATATAGCACTGCACTTATCTACATGTTAAATCCTAGCTTTATCTTATTTAAGGCATTCTTCAGCTATGAAGTTAAAAGCCAATTCTTATAGAAGCCTTATCTAAACTCCTCAGACTAGATCAGGTCCACTTTATATTTTCATAGCTTAACTGAATTTTTTCATCTAAATACCTTTTAGATTATGTATTTGTATTAATACATGGGCAAAGATGTCTCCCTGATTAAAGTTTTCTGCTTATCTAGGTAGAAACTGAGTCTATTTCACCAGTTATTGCATCTTCAACTTGTAACACTAAGTCTGAGTGTAATAAAAGGCTTGTATTAGCTCTTTGTTGCATAAATTAATCATTTTTGTTGGATTTAAAACATAAAAATTTTTTGTTGGTTGCAAATTCTGCAAATGCATGTTGTAAAATGTTTTTGTGTCAGAATTCTGCTTATGCATAAAACATGATAGGTCTTGCCTGGCTAAGTCTCTTAGGGCGATTTATTTCTGACCTAAAAAATACTGAAAATTTCATATGGCTCAACAAAAAAAATTGCATAAATTACAAGATAATATTGTAATGGTATTAGAGAGTTGTGGTGCCATGAGGGTTAGACAAGCAAATATTTCAGACTGAAGAGAAATTTTCTAACAGAAGCTAATTTGCTCCTCTGGGAGTTCATTAATTCTCACAATGGGCTAAATATTGGGATTTTTCTAGACCAAAAAGAATCTGTTAAGAGAACGAGAAAGTAACCTAAAATGTAGTGGTCATGTGAAGCTGATGGGAACAATTACAAACTAGAGAGAAACTCATAGTTTTTTTTTTTGTTGTTGTTGGATGTTTGTTGTGTTGTAATGCTGTGTAGGAGACAGGGGAACTAGGTTGAAAATTTATAAAAGGCATAGTCAGTCTCCCAGATCATATAGTACTTAGGAGGGGGAAAAAAAAGACTCATTAGGAAGGATATTTATCTCAGGCACAACAGTTTTATTCCCCTTAAGATGCTGCTCAATTTGAACTGTTTGGAAGTTAAAAAAAAGAAAAAAAAAAAAGCTTGATCTGGGATATCTGAAGGAAGGAGCTTGATCTCCCACAAAACATTAAGGCCAAAGAGAAGGACCCATTTTACAGGCAGGGTCATGCCTTAAAAAGAAGTGTGAAATTAAGATGGACTGATTTTTTACTAAAATAGCAATCAATCCTGACCCAGATCAACTCCTGAGTATACTCTTTAATCAGGTAAAGAGAGACCCATGACTGGTGAAAGATTAGATCATCTGGATTTTCTTTTGGAATAGGGGCTTACACAGTTTTCAGCATATAATAACAGTAAAAATGATGAAGCATTTGAAAAGAAAAATCAATAGCTGATAAGCAAGGGAAATATTAGACAATATATGTGGAATAAACAGGTGGCCCAGTTATTGGAATTTGGAGACATAATCTTTGAAATAACTATGACAAGTTAATATAAATTTTTAAAATGAGGAAAAAGCAGAATAAGGATTTTCAAAAAAATAATTGGAATCTTAAATTTTAAAAAGGAATAAAATTAACATTCTAGAGTTGAAAAATAAAATTAAGAACTCACAGGATGACTTTATCAGAAAATAGAGAATCGATGAACAGAAAGACGTCAATAAAAAAATTCTTAAATAAAATATAGAAAGTATTTTAATAAGTAAAAAAAGATATGTGACATGAAAAATACTCAACATTACTCATTATTAGAGAAATGCAAATCAAAACTACAATGATGTATCATCTCACACTGGTCAGAATAGCCATCATTAAAAAATCTACAGACAAATGCTGGAGGTGTTGTGGAGAAAAGGGAGCCCTCTAGCACTGTTGGTGGAAATGCAAATTGATACAACTACTATGGAGAACAGTGTGGAGATTCCTTACTCCATAAGGAGATACCTTTACTCTAGGAGTAAAACTATCATATCTAGCAATCCAACTACTGGGCATATACCCTGAGGAAACAATAATTGAAAAAGACATATGTACCCCGGTGTTCATTGCACCACTGTTTACAATAGCTAGGACATCGAAGCAGCCTAGATGTTCATCAATAGGTAAATGGATAGAGAAGCTGTAGTACATATACACAATGAACTATTACTCAGCTATAAAAAGGAATGCATTCGAGTCAGTTCTAATGAGGTGGATGACCTAGCGCCTAATATAAAAAGTGAAGTAAGTTAAAGAGAAAAACAAATATCATATATTAATGTATATGTATGGAGTCCAGAAGGATGGTATTGATGAACCTATTTGCAGGGCAGCAGCAGAGATGCAGACATAGAGACAGACTTGTGGACACGGTTGCGGAAGGAGAAGGTGGGACATATAGAGAGAGTATCATGAAAACATACATATTACCATATGTAAAATAGATAGCCAGTGGGAATTTTCTGTATGACTCAGGAAACTCAGACTGGTGCTCTGTGACAACCTAGGGGGGTGGGATGGAGTGGGAGGTGGAAGGGAGATTTAAAAGGGAGGGGACAGCCTGTAGCTGATTTATATTGATGTTGTTGATGTATGGCAGAAACCAACACAATATTGTAAAGCAATTATCCTTCAATTAAAAGTAAATTAAAAACAGAGACATGGGTGAGACTTCCCTGGTAGTCTACTGGCTAAACTCCACAATCCGAATGCAGGAGGCCTGAGTTTGATTCCTGGTCAAGGAACTAGATCCCACATGCCACAACTAAGGTGCAACTAGTAATCGCCCTCCACTCTTCCCCAATAGCATATTGGACACTTTCCTATCTGGGGGACTCATTTTCCAGTGTCATGTCTTTTTGCCTTTTCATACTGTTCATGGGTTCTGGGTTTCATACTGTTATTGGGTTCTCCAGACAAGAATACTGGAGTGGTTTGCGATTCCCTCCTCCAGTGGACCGTGTTTTGTCAGAATTCTCCACTATAACCTGTCCGTCCCTGGTGGCCATGCATGTCATTGCTCATAGCTTCACTGAGATGTACAACCCCCCTCTCCACCACAAGGCTGTGATGCATGAAAGGAATACAGATTATTATACTATTTCAAAAATGTCATAGCTAAATTGCCTATAAATTATTTCCAATATTACTCCAAAATTTTAAAACCAGATGTGTACATTGATTGGGAATCTAGATTATGACGCCTAAGATGGAAATGAGAGGATAGAAAAGTATGAGGTATTTTAAAGATATAAACATAATAATTATTGACCTATCTAACATCTTAGTGTAACATGTCTGTTTTGGGCACTTTTGTTGAAATTATGCTTTATGAAGACTATACTTTTATGATTATCAAAACAGATCATTGTAATTTCAAAAATGATTTGTTTATAAAAAGGTGTTATGGGTAAAAGTTGATCTAGGCTTGTGATACACAATTTATTTTAGAGTCACTAATTACCTGTAAATCTCACATGCCAGCAAAATACACAGAACGTATCACAGCATGTTACCTGAGTTCCTGCAGTTCATCTTAGATCAAAGATCTCTGTGAATTAAACCAGCTATATCCCATTTAATAATCACTTGAATTTGAACTTAAAAGTTTGCTTGATGATTTTCACTCCTTACTGAAACCTTATTGGATTGAATGCCCCCCCCTTTTTATTAAATTATTATCTGACACAGATCATTCTTTAATTTATCTTTTGCTGTTCTCACTACATTTTGGTCTTATCCATGCTTTCTGCTTCTCAGTCATCACCTCTTTTTAAAAATTATCATTTCCCTTTTGGCCCCTGGATTTTATAAAGCTCTTTTTATGGTATAATTGGAACATTGGCTGACTTAATGGTTCATAAAATTAACCTAATGGTTCATTGATGATAACAACAATCTGTATCAGAAAACATTGAGCATATTAAGACTTTAATAACAATGAAAAGTTTTGCATTAAGAAAAAATTTTGGAAGCTTTAACACTATTTTTAGTGTTTTAGTGATTTATATTACCTACAGGTCATCATTATATTGAATTGTTATTATACTTCAATTTTTAGATGAAATGTATTTGACAAATAATTATGGGCCAAGGTGCCATATGCCGATCATGTTTTAAGTTAGAGATACACAGCAAGTAACAGGCCAGATAAAGATTTTCTACTTATAAAACTAATGTATTTATAGTTGGGTTTTAAAGACTTTACTTTCTTAACTTAGCTACTAAGATTCTTACTCCTTGTTTTCAAATACACATCAGTATTTCTATTTCAGATAATTTGGTCTACCTTATTTCAAAATAAATTAGTCCCCTTTAAAAGTCTTTAATTTTATGTCATGGTTTTACTTTCCCCCTTCGTTAGGATTTTGTATGTTGCTCTTTGCTGATACAGCTAACAATTCAATTTCCGGCTATAGCGACCTTTCAGTGCTTTAGAATTAGGGGTGAAATTTTGAACTGCAGGGGAATTGCAGTAGAGGTCCAGACTGGACCATCTGTATATAACACCTTTGAGAAGTCATATGTTAATTTCCTGATGCTGCTATAACAAATCACCACACATTTAATGACTCAAAGATATATGAATTTATTATCTTATTCTTCTAGGTGTCTGTAGTGTCCTAAAATCAAGGTGTCAGTGAGCCTGGATGTTTTAAGGGAGATTCTGTTTTCTTGCCTTTTTCAGCTTCTAGAGGGCATCTTTAGTCCTTAGCTTGTTGCCCCTTCCTCCATCTTCAAGACCATCAGAAACATCTTCAGATCTCTTTAACTTTCATCCTCCAGTCTCCGTATCTCCCTTTGCTTTCCAAGTCACCTTGCCTTCTCTGACTCTAACTCTCTGATCTCCCTCCCTCTTACTAAAACCTTTCTGATTACACTGGGCTCATCCTGGAAATCCAGAATAATTTCATCATTTTAAGATCCTTAATTTAATTGCATCTGCAAAGTCCCTGTTGTCATGGAAACTAATATGAAAGTGAAAGTGTTAACCTCTCAGTAGTGACTGGCTCTTGGCAACCTAGTGGGCTGTAGCCCACCAGACTCCTCTGTCCATGGAATTTTCCAGGCAAGAATACTGTAGTGGGTTACCATTCCCTTCTCCAGGGGATCTTCCCGACCCGAGGATTAAACCCAGTCTCCTGTATTACAGGCAGATTCTTTACCATCTGTGTGACCAAGGAAGTCCACAATGTAATATACTATACTTACAGGTTCTGACAATTAAAACATAGACAACTTGGGAGACATATTTCAGCCTACTAGAGAGGTGTACTATCTGTCAGCTTCCTCATGTATAAAAGGAAGGGGGTATAACATATCTTTCGCTAACATTTTCAAACCTAGGTTGACTTCTTGCCCCCAAATAGAAAGTTTAAGATATTCTGAAGATATAGCATGATATATAATGATCACCAGTAACTAATGTGAAAGAACAAAATATTTGTAATTCCATGTATTGGGTTGGCCAAAAAATTCATTCTTTTTTTTTTTTTTCTGTAAGATGACTCTAGTAGTGTCTAATTGTCTTTAACTTGATTTAAAACAATTCTGTTAGATTGTATTGTGACAGTTGTCATATTAACATGCAATTTGAAAAACTTAAAATTACTAAACTTTTGTATAGCTGTTTCACTATTAAAGAGGGAATAAACAAGCAACATTTTCAGCATATTATGCTTTGTCACTTAAAGAAATGCAAAAATACCACTGAAATGCAAACAAAAAAATGTGCAGTGTAAAGAGAAGGTGTTGTGACTGATTGATCGTGTCAGAAGTGGTTTGCAAAGTGTCACTGAATGATGCGCCATAGTTAGGTAGACCAGCTGAAGTTTATAACACTCAACTTAAGACATTAATTGAGAACAATCAACATTTTACCACATGTGATATAGCTAACATACTCAAAATATCCAAATCTAGTGTTGAAAATCATTTATACCAACTTGGTTATATTAAGAGCTTTGTTGTTTGGTTTCCACATAAGTGGGGGGAAAAAGAACCTTCTTGACCATATTTCTGCATGTGATTCTCTATTTAAACATAGCATAAAAGTTTTTAAAACAAATCACAATGGGCAATGAAAAGAAGACACTGTACAATAATGTGAAATGAAAGAGATCATGGGGCAAGCAAAAAGAACTACGACTAGACACACCAAAGGCTAATCTTCATCCAGAGAAGGTGATGTTATGTATATGGTGAGATTGGAAAGGAGTCCTCTATTTTGAGCTCCTTCCCTGGTGGCTCAGAGGTTAAAGCGTCTGCCTATAGTGTGAGAGACCTGCGTTCGATCCCTGGATTGGGAAGATCCCCTGGAGAAGGAAATGGCAACCCATTCCAGTATTTTTGCCTGGAGAATCCCATGGAAGGAGGAGCCTGACGGGTTACAGTCCATGGGGTCGCAAAGAGTCAGACACGACTAAGAGACTTTAAACATAGAAAACCAAATGATTAATCCCAACAAGTACTTCTAATTAGACTAACTGAAAGCAACACTTGACAAAAAGTGTCCAAATCAGTCAATGTAACATGCATAATCTTCCATCAGTATAATGCAAAAACACATTTCTTTGGTGACCAGGCAAAAACTGTTACATCTTGGCAGGGAAATTCTGATCCCTTCATGGTTTTAACCAGACATTGCACTTTCAGATGTGCATTTATTTCTGTCTTTACATAATTCCCTTAATTGAAAATTTTCCAGTTCCCTGGAATACTGTAAGAGGCACGTGAAATAGTTCTTGGCTTAAAAAGATAAAAAGTTTTGGGTTATGGAGAAGACAATGGCAACCCACTCCATTATTCTTACCTGGAAAATCCCATGGACAGAGGAGGCTGGCAGGCTACAGTCCATGGGGTTGCAAGAGTCAGACACGACTCAGCAACTAAACCACCAACCACCACCACCACAACTAGAGAAAAGCCTGAGCAGCAACGAAGACTCAGCACAGCCAAAAATTAAATAAAATAAAAATGAAATTAAAAAAAAAAAAAGTTTGGGGTTAATGGAATTATGACGTTGTCTGGAAAATGGCAGAAAGTAGCGAAACAAAATGTGAATATGTTGTTCAATAAAGTTTTTGGTGAAAATGAAAATTGTCTTTTATTTTTACCTAAAAAACTGAAGGTACTTTTGGCCAACCCAATAGTGCATCTAGCTTTCAAATAAAAATGCTTTTATACAACATGGTATACTGCTATATCTTTGTATGGTAACATTAGAAAGAGTTAGTTATTTGTATCAATTAGTATGAAACACATTGTTAATTTCCAAAATTTGAGGATTAGGGCTATGCAGGAAAATAAAACAGCTATTGCTATTTTATTAAAAATGCAAACTGTATGAAAATTATACCAAAATATTATAGTATTATACAAATAAAACTATATTTTTGTTTGAAATTGGAATTCCATGAGAGAATTCATTTTAATTGTCACTAAAGCAAGAAAGTTCAAGAAGCAATAGTTAAAACTGGACATAGAACAAGACACTGTTTCCAGATAGGTAAAGGAGTATGTCAGAGTTCTATATTGTCACCCTGCATGTTTAACTTATGTGCAGAGTACATCATGTGAAATTCTGGGCTGGAAGAAGCACAAGCTGGAATCAAGATTGCCAGGAGAAATATCAATAACCTCAGATATGCAGATGACACCACCCTTATGGCAGAAAGCGAAGAAAAACTAAAGAGCCTCTTGATGAAAGTGAAAGAGGAGAGTGAAAAGATTGGGTTAAAACTCAACATTCAGAAAACTAAGATCATGACATCTGGTCCCATCACTTCATGGCAAATAGTTGGGGAAACAGTGAAGGACACTTTTGGGGCTCCAAAATCACTGCAGATGGTTACTGCAGCCATGAAATTAAAAGATGCTTCCTCTTTGGAAGAAAAGTTATGATCAACCTAAACAGCATATTAGAAAGCAGAGATATTATTTTGCTGACAAAGGTCCATCTAGTCAAAATTATGGTTTTGGCAGTAGCCGTGTATGGATGTCAGAGTTGGACTATAAAGAAAGCTGAGTGTTGAAGAATTGATGATTTTGAACTGTGGTATTAGAGATGACTCTTGAGAGTCCCTTGGACTGCAAGGAAATCCAACCAGTCCATCCTAAAGGAAATCAGTCCTGAATATTCATTGGAAGGACTGTTGCTGAAGCTGAAACTCCAATACTTTGGCCACCTGAGACAAAGAACTGACTCCCTGGAAAAGACCCTAATGCTGGGAAATATTGAAGGCAGAAGAAGGGGATGACAGAAGATGAGATGTTTGGATGATATCACTGACTCAATGGTCATGAGTTTGAGTAAGCTCTGGGAGTTGGTGATGGACAGGGAAGCATGGCGTGCTACAGTCCATGGGGTCTCAAAGAGTTGGATACTACTGAGCAACTGAACTGAACATAACCACTGATTAAATAAGAGAAGAAAAATATATTATCCCTATCACTTCTACAGGTCAGGAATTCAGGGGGACTTGGCTGAGTGATTCTGGCTGAATGCTTTCTGTGAGAGTGAGATCACAGTCAATGTATAGACAAAAGCTGGAGCCATCTGAAAGCTTGACTGGGACCAGAGAATTTTTTACCAAGATGGCTCACTCACATGGCTAACAAGTTGGTGCTGGTTGGTGGTGGGAGACTTCATTTCCTTAAAATAAGGGTCGTTCTGTAGGCTTCTTGAGTGTCCTCATGACACGGCAGCATTCCATCAGAGAACTAGAATGAAGTAAAATTATGTATATTATAAACTAATCTTGAAAGTCACATAGTTTTACCTCTTCCATATTCTGTTCATTAGCTGCTAGTCACTAAATCTGACATACATTCAAAAGGACAGGAATTAGGCTTAACCTTTTGAAGGAAGGAATGTCAACAAATTTCTGAACATGCTATAAAGCCATCACATTTTGTAAGGCAGTGTAGGTCCCATCATGTTTTGTCACTTTCTGCATCTCAGATTTTAGTATTAGTAAGTGTTATAATTTAAAGAAATGATAACTTGTATCTTAGAATTTATTTTAAACATCCCAGTTAAGTCGTTTCCACTTTCTTTATGTTCTGTATGGTCTTGGGCCATGTTGAATTTTTCCCTTTATGTTCAAATGTTTGAACTTAAAAGTTAATGAGAATAAATTGGCCAGTATAAACTCATTTTATTTAAAACTTTTCTGAAAACATTTTATATGTTATTAGTTAACTTTCTGACCATGATATGAAGTGTAATTTAGTATTTTTTTATGAAGCGTAATGAGTTGCTGCAAGAAAACCACCTTAAATATTAATCGTGATTATGTACCTATAGTTTTAAAATATTGAAATGATTATAATTGTTAATAGCATATTCTGAAAGTCACTTCCTTTCATTATATCATTTTAATATATGTTTTAGTCCTTAAAGTATAGAAAGAGAATTTAATAAATTGAGGCTTTCTTATTAATATTAATTATAGTTATTTTCCTATATCTTTTATGGTTCTTACCCCAAGTCATTTTCAAACTTTCCCATCTACATTGTATTGATTAAATATTGAAATAATTTCTTCTATATGTATGTTACTCTTTCATTCTAATAAAAGATTCATGGGTATCTACTATACATTTTGTTCATATTAATTTACCCATTCAAAAAAAGATAATTTTATCAGTTGTTTAACTTGTAATTTTTCCCTCCTGAATGTGTAATTATACATTTATAACAAAAATTTTTAACATTAACAAATTTAACTCCAGTTACACCTCCCCTGCAAGATTTTTGTGTCTTTGAAAAATAGCTTTCAGTGCAATTAAGTTTTTATGATCTTTCAAAGGGCTCCCTTTGCCTGCTTTGTTATGTTCTGTATATTTTGCAAGCAATTCATTTTATATTCTATTTCAATATACATTAAAAATTACATTCTCTGTGTATTTCTTTTAGTGTTGTGTTATTAATACTCCCTATACACAGAAATGATGGCCCTTATCATATATGGTTATGAATAGATCTCAATGTTATTATAAAGAATGTGAAGCATAGTTAGAACTGCACTCCTAAAACTAGTTTCATTTTTATCATTTTCATTCATATTTATAATGTGAATATGTTACTGGCCTATCATTGTGCTTACTATAAAGGAATATCAGATATGACATGACCCTAAAAAGAATTTAATTTAGATAGTATGCAACATAAGTATTTGACACTGTATACACAAGTTCTATTTAAAAAGATGGTGGTAATTCCTATAGTGATGACGAAGCTTGGAAAATTGCAAAGGAAAACAATGTAGGATCACAAGTCTGAGAGGAAAGTAAAATCAATAATCAAAAGAGCAGGTAACTCAGATCTTTTTAAAATAAAACAGAAAAAAATAAATGAAAACCCAGAAGGCTTTTTGCTTAATATATCTATTATGCTGTCTTTGCAAATGAATGGCATTTTTGAGTTAAAAATAAGTTACACATTTAAAGCATTTATCATCTTTCCAGATACAAGTATCCCTTAGGATAATTATGTTAGCCATAAGAAAGTGCATAATATCATGAGTTAGTGAGCTGTACGATAGATTAATTTGCTGTATCAGACACACAGGTAAGAGGATCTGGGATCCTATGAAAACAAGAGGTTCAGGCAAAGCAGAGAAAGGTCCACGACATAGAAACACACCCCCTACATACCCACCTGTCCTTTCTCCTGTCAGACAGACTACTCTATGGCACAAAGTAGACAACTCAGTTTTATCCCCAAAGAGTTGTATAGCTTATGTGGCATTCTTTAAAGAACCATGCCTCAAAAAAAAAAATCCACAGATTCTGGGTTTACTTATCATAAGTGAGCATCTTTTGAGAACATTCTATAGCAATAGCTTTTCCCTGTAAAGATTGTTAATGTTATTTATTTTCCCTGAAGACCATGGGAAAGACTATGTCTGGGTCCTGGGTCACCTGCTTTCTTTTCTTCCCTTGGGAAAGTTCCTTTAGTAATCAGGTGGGAAAGAAATTACTGGCAAACTTTTAGTTTATTCTTTCTAGTTATTAAATTTGGAATCTAGGGGAGATAATACCGAATAAGGCCTGTACAGAAGAGAAAAGATGATAAATGGAAAAGTTAAACCACCAGGGGCAAACTTAGTGTACATAATTTTCCCCAAGATCTACCTGCAGGAGATGTTTTAAATAATTGTATTCTTAGAAAACAAAGCATATATTCTTCCAATGTTCTGGAATTCTCATTAGTTTTACATGTTTTCATTATTGTATCCTAAAATGCAATTGAAAAGCTTTATTTCACACATGAAAGAAAATGAAATTTTCTATAAAAATGAGGCAATTTATAGGTCTTATGGAAAAATTCAGTTTAGTTCATGTCATTTCAGTTTTTCAGATATTAAATTTCCATAAACAGTAACAGTTTCAGTGTATCATTATTCAAAGAATATGTACATTTCTAAAGTTAATTTCAAAAGTTATTTAAAAAAAAAAAAACCACAAATAGTCACTTAGGATATTTTTCTAACTATCCCAGTATGTAGGATAGGGGTATTTTTGCAACTGGAGGATGACAATTCTGTCCTTATCTCTGAGGACTTCTGAAAACCTGATTTTGACACTTGGTCAAGATAAGGGAGGGAGGACGAATTTCTAACTAGCTAAATAATAAAATCCCCTTTGCAGCATCCCAGACAACTTTGTGGATGGCTTTCACCTGGCATTTTGTCTTTTTATTTTAAATTGTAGGATTAAGCATGTCATATAAGAATTGTTAAAAATAATGACAAAACTTACCAAGAATCAGTAAAAACAAAACAAAACAGAAAACAGAAACTGTCTACATTTTTAACAATGTTTTAAATGAAAGTATATCCATTTGTTGAAATGCTGTATCACTATTTTTAAAAACCATGCTGTTGAAAAATATAAAATGACATAGAAAATTTCATGATGTGAAAAATTAAGCAGCCTGATTGGTTGGGTACATGACTGGATGGGAATAGAAGACACTGGACATTAAACAATCCAGAAACAGCCTTGAGACTTAGGCTCAAGATGAATGAAAAAGATGATGCAGGCTTGGACTCGGTTGTCTCTCAGATGCCAGGCCTGCAACCTCAGTTCTTGGCTGTACTTTTTGTCTCTTGCTGTGTTGCTTTATTTACATTTTGATAAGAGCGTAATGTGGGTGTAGCTTGTGAACAATTTCAGTTATTTGAACCTGTGTAATCTTTGCCCTCAGTTACTAGGTACAATTTTTCTTATTCATTTAAAAATTTACATATACCTAACTTCTTGTACAGTCTCACCAAAAATTAGGCACAGAATAATAGAATGTTGCACTGGCAGATTCTTTAACATTTTATTCCAAGTGATCACCTTTGTGTCTTTTTTTCAGCTAATACAGTGGGATTTAAACATAATTGAAGGATGTTTATCCTTCTTCATGGGGGCTTTTGGGATGACTGTAGTGATAAAGAACCTGCCTGCCAATGAAGGAGATGTAAGAGATGTGGGTTCAATCCCTGGGTTGGGAAGCTCCTCTGGAGAAGGAAATGACAACTCACTCCAGTATTCTTGCCTGGAGAATCCCATAGACAGAGGAGCCTGGTAGGCTACAGTGCATGGGGTTGCAGAGTCGGACACAACTGAAGTGACTTAGCATGCACGTACACACGCATCTGTCATCAGACCACATATATCATAAGCATTTGAAGCTTTATACCTTTGTGATTTAGTATGTTGTTAAGTGTTTTTATTGTGTGTAAGTTTTCATTGTGTTAATTGTGTGTAGTTTTTATTGTATATAGATAATCAGAGAGGATATATTTGACAGTTATGTGGTAAATTGTTGGTTATTATTTTCTTTTAGTTTCTGAGAATTGAATTTCTAATATTATTTTTTCAAATGATGAACATTAGTATTAATAAACTGTTTAACTGGAGACTAAGAATGCACATGAACTCCAGGAAAAATAAGTACTTTTGAATTTTTCAAGATTTAATGCTTTCATTTTTCCATGAATATTTTCTATTTTTTATTTTAATGTACTTGTCTTAGAATAAGTACCCAAATTCATGTTAAGTTAAATATACAAATTGCTTTCACTTTCTAATTCAGCTTTCCTTTTAAACTCTTCCATTTTATTGTAGCAGTGAAATTTATCCTTCAAGTTTCCCAGCCAAGGTAACCTGTATTCATTTAGAAGTCTTATAAGCATCATGGACTCCTGACATCTTGAAAATTTTTTCAGATTACCATTTTTCTTTCTGTTAACCATCATTACTAATATTGTCTGTATAGTTAAGGCAACACTTTAACTCTACTCAGCTTTTCAGCTGAGCTCTTTAACAAGAAGATTAAGAAGAGAAAAATGTTTTATTAATGCATATGGTATATATGACATGTTCTTTAGTCACTAAGGCATATCTGACTCTTTTGTGACCCCATGGACTGTAGCCCACCAAGCTCCTCTGTTTAAGGGATTTTCTTGGCAAGAACACTGGAGAGGGTTGCCATTTACTTCTCCAATATATGACATGTGAGAAACCTAAAAGAAACTTAGAGTGGTAGTTTAGTACTGCTGCTTATATAGCATCTTCAACACAGAACAGTCAATGTAGACACAGGATAAAGGAAAGTGGTTTTAGGCTTCCAAGCCAATACTGTGGAAAGTAAAATACATGAAAAGAAACTAATGGAATACATTTTGTTTGCAGATTATCCTGGTACAGTCTTTAGGCTAACTCTGTACAGTATAAGGAGAATTTATGTTCCTGCCTTTAAGCATTTCTAAAATGGGAAACTTTTCCTGGGCTTACTGCTTCTTAATTACCTTCAGCTGAAGATAACATTTATATCACAGAGGCATATTTTGGGGTGACATTCTGACTTCCTTCATCTGTAACATACAACTCACAAAACATATCCTGGAAGCTCTCTTTAGTTATAGCCTTTTCAGACTCAGTGGAAACTGTATATCTTTGCCAAAGAAAGCTGTGCTTCAAATCAATATTCATTATACCTTCTAATAATTATTGAAATGCATATGGCATCAAATGTACACAAAACCCTCTGACTGCTTTTTCAGCTCTATTACCACTTAATGCCAGCCTACTTTGCCTGATATCTTTCCTCTAATGTTTCTAATTTTCAATTTCTCTTCTAAATCTACTCACTATTACACTGACCCACAATGGCCATGCCTGCCTTATTGATTTGACTCATACTGCTACTCTATTTGTCTTTTCTTTTTAATTTTTTTCTGGTATCTTTATGTTTCAAGGATTATAACACATTCTACAACTAATCAGTAAAAAAATGTTAAAAGAAAATATTAAAATAGCAATTCAAAATAGAAAATATATCAACAGAAGCATATGAGTAATTTCCAGTTAAATAACTTCTAAAAGATTCAGGAGCAAAAGATATTGCTCTCAAAAAAGGTGGTATTTGTTATAATCACCAGTGTTATAGTTACTGAATTTGGTAACATTCTATGCATTGGGCATTTCTTTGGCTAATTAGTCATGAGAAGAAACATTTGTCACTGAGTGAAAGCTTTAAAATAATTTGGTCTGCTTATGTTTGCTGTGTAATAAACCACCCCAAATATGACACCTTCACACATGGTATTATAATTCCTAATTTCTAGGTTAGAAACTCAGACCAAAATGAACTGGTAGATTCTTCTGCTCAGTGTTGAGCTGACTGAGATCAGCTGTGTATGCTCAGTTGCAAAGCTGTATCTGACTCTTTTGAGACCCCATGGACTCTAGCCTGCCAGGCTCCTCTGTCTGTGGATTTCCTAAGCAAGAATACTGGAGTGATTTGCCATTTCCTTCTCCAGGGGATCTTCCCAACCCAAGAATTGAACTGGCCTCTCCTGTGGTTCCTGCATTGGCAGGTGAATTCTTTACCTCTGAACCAACAGGAGAATCCTGAGATCAGTTATTAATTTTCAGCTGGCAACTCTAGATCTGGTCTGAAGAGTGCAGAGTAACTTCATTTACCTGTCTGGCTCCTTGGTGGGGATGGCTGAAAGCATGGTACCTCAGAGCTCCCTAAAACATTAAGTTTCAGGGCATCTTGTAACCTGGACTTGGAACTCACACGTTGTCACTTTTACCATGGTCTATGCATCAGACAGGTCACTAAAACAAGGCCAGATTTATATGATAGGTATTAAATTCCATGATAATAAAAAAAGACTAGAAATAAAAAATCTCAGACATTTTTAGTCTACCACAGAGTTGTTGCATGATTCATCACAGTTTAATTATCCCACCCCTGTGTTAATGGAGATACAGGTATAGAGGAAGCTTCCATTTGGCTGGATTTCTGAGTGTCTCCAATAAATGAGCACATCGTCTAGAAGCTGACATTGAAAATGAACTACAGGTGAGCAACTTTTGTTATGTCATGAATTTGGGGTGGGTAGTTTGTAACTGCATCATAATTAGGTCATCATGACTTACAGAAAGTGTTTTACTGAATCTGGAAGGTCAGGCAGAAGGACAGTGTTGAAGAGTCAGTCCTTGAATCAGGCAGAACTGTACTCAGTTGCTTTTGTGCTGATGGGAAGAAACAAATAGAGGATGTCTTTAGGAGGGCATTGCTAGAATAGGGGTGTGTCTAGGAGATAGTAAGTAAGCCATTAGATAGAAATAGAAGCTTCTGGAAGTAGATAATAGTAATAAAGCCCTGAAAAAACATTGAGGTAAAATTTTGTTCAACTTGAAAGCTAATTGAACTTTAGCACCGAGCAATAAAAAATCTTGAGTCTATTTATTATGAGAATGTAACACAATGCTAGGCATATGTAGACAACCTAGAAAAAACAATTTTAATAGAGCAAATTATAGAAAACTATATCTATGGTTTTCACATTCTTTAAACTAGAATTACTTTTTTGGGAAACTGTAAATAACCTTTTGTTCTGTTTCCAGAGCAGAAGATTCATGAGCCATCAGAATATGAGCTGTTAGGCTAAGGCAGATATAAGGTAATTTATATTTTTTAAAAAGAAAAATACAATATTTTGGTTTCATTTAAATGGGCTTATAGATTATGCAGACATACACAGAAAACTTAAGAATTGAGGCAATTTTTTGTTTAGAGGCTTGAATTATCTGGATAATTGCTTTAATTTTCCACCTCACTACACATGGGAACACACACAGAACATACACATATATTTGGAAAAATCAGTTTTTCTCTTTTATTCATGGGGGAGATATAGCCTAAGAGGTTAAATCTTAATATTGTTAATATTATGAACAAACTTTGCCTGCCTGTTTCATTATTGGTTTTAGGTAGATGTTTTAAAACTTCTGTTCAAATTCAGAATTATAAATTCAAGGTGGTATTTAACTTAAAAAAAAAAACAAATGGGTTTAAACCATGCAATCTTCATTCCTGAATTGAAATGAAAATGGAGCACTGCAATCTGCAGGGAAGTGAAGGAATGCTCATAGTTCATTAAATAATGTGAGTAGTAATGAGGTTTACACAAATCATACAGTGTGTTAGGTAATTGTAATGTTGCTTTGTGGTGAACCACCTGTCAGGAAGCACTTCTAGCCGAAGGCTCAATCTGCTCTCATGCCTCCAGACGGTTTCTAATTAGTGTAAACTTCATCTGTGGCAGGCTACCAGAAAATAAAGAAAAAGTTATTTGTAGGCTTCTTTCTTTTCTCTCTGATGAAGGAAAAGAATGATTTTAGTTTAAGTACTCACTTTAATTTTTCAAGAAGGCATTTGATGTGCAGGCTCTAAAAAGAAAATATATGGATATGTTCATATGTTAGAGACACAGAGACATACTCTTAGAAAAAGAATGCTTCAGAATAGGTCAACACTACTGAATCCTTCCCTCACCTTGATCCAGAACAAAAGAGAGAGAGAGAGAGTAGGAAACTGGGCAAGGAGAAGGAGAGAGAGGGTAGGAGATGGAGAAAGCAAGGAAAGGAAAAAGGAAGAAGAGAGCTTAGTAAGAATAATACGAATGAGGATGAGATCTCAATCTACATACTTAATTGTTTCTAATATTTTGAAAATCTTTATATCAAATGTGTATGATTGTATTTTACATTTGTCAAATAGAAAAGAAAAATTTAAGCTTCTATAAAAAACATAGACATGTCTACAGAAAGAAGTATAAAGACAGGAGTATATTCACAAAAAGAAAACAAGAAGCAAAAACCTATAGGATGTAAACCTTTAGGACAATAGTATTAGATACCTCAGATACTTAGCCTTATCATGTTATGCTTACTACAGCCACACAAATCCCATGACTTTAACCTGAAAGAAAGTGCAATTTAGTGATTAAAAGCTTGTCTAGTTCTAAAATTCACATGTAATTATGAAGGGCCACAAATAGTCAAAACAATCTTGTGAAGGAAGAACAAAGCTGAAGGCATCACACTTCCTGATTTCAAACCATAACTCTGCAGTAATGAAAGTGGAATAGTATTGGCATTAAAACAGACACATATGAGACACAGACAAGGAGAAGAGCCCAGAAATAAATCCATACATGTGCAGTGAACTGACCTTCTACCAGGATGCCAAGAATATATAATGAAGATAGTCTCTTCAACAAATGGTGAAGAGAAAATTGGGTATCTATGTGCAAAAGGGTGAAATCAGTTCCCTCTCTTACACCATAAACAAAAATCAACTCAAAATGTATTAAAGACTTTAACATAATACTCTAAACTCTAAAACTACTTTAGGAAAGCATAGGGAAAACCTCCATGATATTGGTTAATGCAACAGCAAAAGCACAGGCCACAAAATAAAAAATGAACAAGTGGGACTATACCAAACTCAGAAAGTTCACAGCAGAGAAAAACAATCAACAGAGCGAAAGGGAAACCTTCAGAATGGGAGAAAATATTTGCAAATCTTCTGTTAAATAAGGAGTTGCTTTCCAAAATACAGTAAGTCTCCTACATATGAATAAATTCCATTCCAAGAGCTTATTCATAGTCCAATTTGTTTGTAAGTGCAACAGAGTTAGCCTAGGTACCTAACTAACACAGTCAGCTATATAGTGTTATACTGTAATATGTTTGTAATACTTTTCACACAAATAATACATAAAAAAGCAAACAAAAAATTTTAATCTTACAGTACGGTACATTGAAAAATACAATAGTGTAGTAGAAGAGCTAGCATCAAGTGAATAGGCAAGAAGAGTTACTGACTGGAGGAGGGAAAGGAGATGGGAGATGGTAGAGCCAAAGACTCATCAGCAATAGGAGACAAAGGGAAAGCTGCAACTACATTCATGCCTGACATTGATGGCACAAGTTCTGGTTCCTTGTTGGATTCAATTCTATTTGCAGTCTTGAAAAAACAATCCATTGATTTCTGGTGATAGCTCTTTTTTTTTTTTTTTTTTTTCCATCACAGATGACTCGGTAGCACTGGATGGAATTCTGAATGGCTGCTGCAGCCTCTGTGTACTGTTCGTTTGGGTCCTGTGCCACAAGAACTAACATTGCCTCCTCAAATAAAGACAATACCTTTACCATTTCCCATATTGTGGATCTCTTTGATTCTTTAGTTACTACTACTTCTTATCTCTTATTTATCCTTTCTCTGGGTCTCCAATGCCATCAAGTCTTCATTAGTAAGATTGTCCTGTTGCACAGAGGGGAGTTCACTGAGGTCGTCCTCTTGCAGATCTAGCTTGAAATAAAGATACTGTACTACTGCACTCTATACAGTACTGTATAGTAAAGTACAAAAAGCACAGCCAATTTCACATTTGTGAAAGTGCCAGACACATGAACTAACTTATGTGATTAGACATGCAAATGCATGTTCACATCATTGAAAGTTCACAACTTGAAGGTTCAGATGTTGGAAACTTATTGTACATAAGAAACTCTTACAACTCTGTGGCAAAAAAGAAAAAAAAATTAAAAATTGGGGTAAAGAAAGAATAGACATGTCCCTAAAGAAGACATAGAAATAGCCAGTACATATATGGAAAGATACTTAATATCACTTACATGAGAGAAGTGCAAATCAAAACTGCAATGAGCTATCACCTCACATTTGGTTTGATGGCTCTTACCAAAGGAAAGTGTTCATCTCTCAGTCATCTCTGACTCTTTGCAACCCCATGGAATGTAGCCTGCCAGGCTCCTCTGTCCATGGAATTCTCTAGGCAAGAATACTGAAGTGGGTAGCTATTCCCTTTACCAGGGGAATCTTCCTGACTCAGGGATCAAACCCTGGTCTCCTGCATTTCAGGCAGATTCTTTATCATCTGAGCCACCAGAGAAGCCCTTTGGTTAGTTTTTCACTTGTGTCTGACTCATTGCAACCCCGTGGACTGTAGCTTACCAGGCTCTTCAGTCCATGGAATTCTTCAGGCAAGAATACTGGAGTTGGTAGCCATTTCCTTTCAATCCCTGGGTCAGGGAGATCCTCTGGAGAAGGGAATGGCAAACGATATGATCCAGCCATCCCATTTTTGGATATTTATCCAAAAGAATTGAAATCAGCATCCTGAAAAGATATTAGCACTCCCATTGTTAATTTCAAAACTATTCACAGTAGCTGAGATGTAGAAATAATCTAAGTGCCCATCAACAAATAAATGAATAAATAAAATGTAGTACTTACATCAAATGGAATAAGATTCATCCTTAAAATGGGAAATCCAGTAACATGCAATAGCACTGATGAATCTTGAGGATATTATGCTAAATGAAATAGACCAGTTACTGAACTCCACTTAAGTGTGGTGTGTAATACAGTCAAACTCATAGCTTTCCTGATAGCTCAGTTGGTAAAGAATCTACCTGCAATGCAGGAGACCCCAGTTTAATCCCGGGTTGGGAAAATATGCTGGAGAAAGGATAGGCTACCCACTTCAGTATTCTTGGGCTTCCCTTGTGGCTTAGCTGGTAAAGAATCTGCTTGCAGTGCAGACCTGGGTTCAATCCCTAGGTTAGGAAGATCCCCTGGAGAAGGGAAAGGCTATCCACTCCAGTATTCTGGCCTGGAGAATTCCATGGACTGTATAGTTCTTGGGGTCACAAAGTGTCGGACACGACTGGGTGACTTTCACTTTCATAGAACTGTAGTTGCTAGGAACAAACAGAGTGGAAAAACAGGAAATAGAATGGGGGAAAAAAGAAATTGGTAACGATTGGTATAAAGTTTCACTAATGCAAGATGAATAGTTATCGAGATTTTGCTGTATAAATTTTTGTCTGTAGTTAACAATATTATACACTTAATCTGTTAAAGAGTAGATCTCATATTTTGTTTTTACTGTATTAAAAACTTACACATACAGGAAAGATTGACCTTTGATGTCAAAAAACTCTAAATTCTGGGCTCTAATATTTATAAGCAAAGAAGCTTAGGCAAGGCTTTGAAACTTTCTAAAAATCAGTTTTCTAGTTTGAAGGATGATAATGATAATAATACCTAATGTATAGGCTATTTGTTTGCATAAATGAGATTTTTAAGAGGCAATATTCATTTTTCTGCTCCTCAAGTGATTTTCTAATTATTTTACACAAATTCCTATTTTCTTGTCTTCAGGCTTATGTGTTATTTTTTCATGTGTTTTTTATTCAGTTACTAGAATTTGGGACCTTGACTTTTCCAACCAATTCAATTTATTCCCCTAACTCTGTCTGAAAATGTGAGGCCTCAGTCCTTGGCTCTTTGAATGTGCTTTCTGGCCACTCCTTATAAAATTAGAATCAGTAGCCACTGCTTCTGGATTCCCTCTCTTATATTTTCATTCTCCTTTGTTAACATTGATGGCTCAACCTACAAGGTTTGCCTTCTTCTTAGTTCTCTTAAGAGCACTAAAGGGATTGCCATTTGGACTTTAGTAAGGCCAGATATAAATTTCAAATCCTAAAAGATGATGCTGTTAAAGTGTTGCACTCAATATGCCAGCAAATTTGGAAGACTCAGCAGTGGCCACAGGACTGGAAAAGGTCAGTTTTCATTCCAGTTCCCAAGAAGGGCAATGCTTAAGAATGTTCAAATTATTGTAAAACTGCACTCATTTCACATGCTAGCAGGTCATGATCAAAATCTTCCAAGCTAGGCTTCTACAGTACGTGAACTGAGAACCTGCAGATGTACAAGCTGAATTTGGAAAAGACACAGGAACAAGAGATCAAATTGCCAACATCCAATGGATCAGAGAAAAAGCAAGAGAATTCCAGAAAAAACATCTACTTCTGCTTCATTGACTACACTATATCTTTGACTGTGTGGATCACAACAAGCTGTGAAAAATCCTTAAAGAGATGGGAAAACCAGATCACCTCACTTGCCTCCTGAGAAACCTGTATGCAGGTCAAGAATCAACAGTTAGAATTGGACTTAGAACAACAGACTGGTTCCAATTTGGGAAAGGAGTATGTCAAGGCAGTTTATTGTAACCCTACTTATTTAACTTCTATGCAGAGTACATTATACGAAATGCCAGACTGGATGAAGCACAAGCTGGAATTGCCAGGGCAAGTATCAATAACCTCAGATACACAGATGATACCACCCTTATAGCCGAAAGTGAAGAGGAACTAAAGAGCCTTTTGAGAGTGAAAGAGGAGAGAGAAAAAGCTGGCTTAAAACTCAACATTCAAAAAACTAAGATCACGGCATCTGGTCACATCACTTCATGGCAAACAGATAGGGAAAAAACAGAAACAAAGTTTATTTTCTTGGACTCCAAAATCACTGCAGATGTTGACTGAAGCCATGAAAGTAAAAGATGCTTACTCCTTGGAAGAAAAGCTAAGGCAAACCTAGACAGCATATTAAAAAGCAGAGACATTACTTTGCAGACAAAGTTCCATATCATCAAAGCTATGATTTTTCCAGTGGTTATGTATGGATAAGTGTTGGACCATAAAGAAGGCTGAGTGCTGAAGAACTTATCCTTTTGAACTGTGGTTTGGAGTACACTCTTGAGAGTCTCTTGGATAGCAAGGAGTTCAAACCAGGCAATCCTAAAGAAATCAACCCTGAATATTTATTGGAAGGACTGATGCTGAAGCTGAAACTCCAATACTTTGGCCCCATGGTGCAAAGATCCTACTCACTGGAGATGTTGGAGATTACGAGTGAAATGACATAAAACAAGACACACACAAAGGACAGACGACACGTACACACTCCGGCCGGAGGAACAGAACAGAACTGCCCAAACTATTTGGGCTTTATTATTATAAAGCCCCCCTAGGCAGAATTCCAGACTGCATGAATAAGCCTTTTCAGTACAGCGCAGGTGCATACATGTTATCGTACAGCAAAGGGGAGTGAAATTCTGGCCTTCTGCAGAGTCTGTCCAGAGCCCTTATCACAAGAAGGGAATGTTCCCTTATTTGCAAGGGACCATCAGTCTCAAGGCTGTGTCCGTCTCCTTGGCAGAACATCTTGTTTGCAAGCAGCACATCTCCACTTTCCCTATTGTGGCCACATTAACCCTTCAGGAAAAGACCCTGATGCTGGGAAAGATGGAAGAAGGAGAGGGGATGACAGAGGATGAGATGGTTGAATAGCATCACCAGCTCAATGGACATGAGTTTGAGCAAGCTTTGGTAGCTGGTGAAGGACAGGGAAGCCTGATGTGCTGTAGGCCAGGGGATTTCCTTTTCCAGGAGATCTTCCTGACCCAGGGATTGAACCCAGGTCTCTCACATTGTATGCAAATGCTTTACCATCTGAGCCAGCAGGAAAGTCCCAGATATAAAGAGAGAGGAAATTCAGTTACGAAGGCATGGTTTTGAAGAACTTCATTTTTTTCTTCTTGTTGAAGCTAATAACCATA